>NC_053025.1:384484259-384742549 GCF_003073215.2 Triticum urartu | reverse complement strand
AGTCTTCATCATAAAAGATCCAGTACAAGAAGTATCGAGCATGGAGCGATTACTGAGAGAAACCCAAGCATAAAATTTTTGAATAATCATTTATTTTGAGAGCTTGATGACCCACAAGTATAGGGGATCTATCGTAGTCCTTTCGATAAGTAAGAGTGTCGAACCCAACAAGGAGCAGAAGGAAATGATAAGCGGTTTTCAGCAAGGTATTCTCTGCAAGCACTGAAATTATAGGTGACAGATAGTTTTGTGATAAGATAATTTGTAACGAGCAACAAGTAACAAAAGTAAATAAAGTGCAGAAAGGTGGCCCAATCCTTTTTGTAGAAAAGGACAAGCTGGGACAAATTCTTATATAGAGAAAAACGCTCCCGAGGACACATGGGAATTATCGTCAAGCTAGTTTTCATCACGTTCACATGATTCGCGTTTGGTACTTTGATAATTTGGTATGTGGGTGGTCCGGTGCTTGGGTACTGCCCTTACTTGGACAAGCATCCCACTTATGATTAACCTCTATTGCAAGCATTCGCAATTACAACAAAAGTATTAAGGTAAACCTAACCATAGCACGAAACATATGGATCCAAATCAGCCCCTTATGAAGCAACGCATAAACTAGGGTTTAAGCTTTTGTCACTCTAGCAACCCATCATCTACTTATTACTTCCCAATACCTTCCTCTAGGCCCAAATAATGGTGAAGTGTCATGTAGTCGACGTTCACATAACACCACTGGAGGAGAGACAACATACATCTCATCAAAATATCAAACGAATACCAAATTCACATGACTACTAATAGTAAGACTTCTCCCATGTCCTCAGGAACAAACATAACTACTCGCAAAACATATTCATGTTCATAATCAGAGGGGTATTAATATGCATACAGGATCTGAACATATGATCTTCCACCAAATAAACAAACTAGCATCAACTATAAGGAGTAATTAACACTACTAGCAACCCACATGTACCAATCCCAGACTTAGAGACAAGAATTGGATACAAGAGATGAACTAGGGTTTGAGAGGAGATGGTGCTGGTGAAGATGTTGATGGAGATTGACCCCCTCCTGATGAGAGGATCGTTGGTGATGACGATGGCGATGATTTCCCCCTCCCGGAGGGAAGTATCCCCGGTAGAACAGCTCCGCCAGAGCCCTAGATTGATTCCGCCAAGGTCCCGCCTCATGGAGGCGGAGTCTCGTCCGGAAAGCTTGCTTATGATTTTTCCTCAATGAAAGACTCCATATAGCAGAAGATGGGCATCGGAGGGCCACCAGGGGGCCCACGAGGCAGGGGCGCGCCTAGGGGGTAGGGCGTGCCCCCCACCCTCGTGGGCAGGGTGTGGCCCCCCTCCGGAACTTCTTGCGCTCGGTATTTTTTATATACTCTAAAAATGACTTCCGTGAAGTTTCAGGACTTTTGGAGCTGTGCAGAATAGGTCTCTAATATTTGCTCCTTTTCCAGCCCAGAATCCCAGCTACCGGCATTCTCCCTCTTTATGTAAACCTTGTAAAATAAGAGAGAATAGGCATAAGTATTGTGACATAATGTGTAATAACATCCCGTAATGCAATAAATATCGATATAAAAGCATGATGCAAAATGGACGTATCAACTCCCCCAAGCTTAGACCTCGCTTGTCCTCAAGCGAAAGCCGAAATCGAAAAATATGTCCACATGTTTAGAAATAGAGGTATCGATAAAAATAAAATATGGACATGAGGGCATCATGATCATTCTTAGAATAGCAACTTATATAATTCTTGTCATATGATCTCTTATGCTAGAGTAACAATTAAATCACAATTTCAAGTATGAATCATAAACTTCATTGAAAACTAACAAACTATAATCTCAGTCATTGGAGCAATTGCAATTTATCATAACATAGGAAAGAGTCAATATAAGAGCTTTTCAGCAAGTTCACATAGTCAACTATCATATAGTCTTTCACAATTGCTAACACTCATGCAATACTTATGGGTATGGAGTTTTAATCGGACACAGAGAAACATAGGGGCTTATAGTTTTGCCTTCCAACGTTTTACCTCAAGGGTAATGTCAACAATAATAGTTCATGAAAACTCACATCCAATTAGCCATATATACCAGGATCTTTCCAACATGTTGTGCTTGCCAAAAGATAAAATTTAAAAAGGAAGGGTGAAGATCACCATGACTCTTATGCAAGGTAGGAGATAAAAGTAAAAGATAGGCCCTTCACAGAGGGAAGCAAAGGTTGTCATGCGCTTTTATGGTTGGATGCACAAAATCTTAATGCGAAAGAACGTCACTATATATTGCCACTTGTGATATGGACCTTTATTATGCAGTCTGTCGCTTTTATTTCTTCCATATCACACGATCGTATAAAGCTTATTTTCTCCCACACTAATAAGTCATACATATTTAGAGAGCTATTTTTGTTGCTTGCACTGATGACAACTTACTTGGAGGATCTTACTCAATCCATAGGTAGGTATGGTGGACTCTCATGGCAAAACTAGTTTAAGGGTGGTTGGAAGCACAAGTAGTATCTCTACTTGGTGCAAAGAATTTGGATAGCATGAGAGGGAAAGGCAAGCTCAATCATGTTGGATGATCCATGAAAATATAATTTATCTCAGATGTAAGAAAACATAACCCATTATGTTGTCTTCCTTGTCCAACGTCAACTCTTTAGCATGTTATATTTTAATGAGTGCTCACAATCATAAAAGATGTCCAAGATAGTATATTTATATGTGAAGACCTCTCTTTCTTTATTACTTCCTATTAATTGCAACGATGACCAAAACTATGTTTGTCAACTCTCGACAACTTTTATTCATCATACTCTTTCTATGTGACCTCATTACTCTCCATAGGATCCATATGATCTCTTTAATTTCTCTTTATTCTTTTCTCTTTTCTTTTATTCACTCAAGATTATGGCAAAATAATCAAGCCCTTGACTCAACACTAATCTTTATTATAAATAACTCACGGACTCGATTACATAGAAGGATCATAAAGCAAAACTCACAACTAGATCATACTAAAACTTTATGCTACTAGATCAAGATATTATCAAAAGGATCGAACTAAGAAAAGCGGTAAAGATAAAAGTGATGGTGATACGATACCGGGGCACTCCCCCAAGCTTGGCAGTTGCCAAGGGGAGTGCCCATACCCAATGCTCAGTCCCTTAGGTCATCGATCTCCTGCTCCAGGCTCAGTATCTTTTTGCATAGTTCCTGCTTGTTTTCCTACAAGAGGCGTAAAGGGATAAACTCGATCTTAGGTTTCTTTACTCTATCAGGGAGGCTTGTCTTTTTGAACTCCACATGCACGTCCCCAGGTTGAGGTAATGGGACTTCATCTTCTTCTGAGCTCGTCTCCTCCCTTCCCTTGGGTTCATAGTCCTCTTCTTCTTCCGTAGTCTAACCACAATGATCCACATCCCCATAGACCTTAGGATCCGCAAGGTAATCAGCCACATAGCTTTCTCCTTCTGAATCCTGGGACGACATGTTGCTCTAATCTGCAGCGGGACAGGTTGAAACAAAGACAGGAGATATTTGCGTGATACAGGAGTCAAAACCTTCGGGAGATTATATAATGAATTTTTACCGACCAAAATACCTAACGTGTAAGAAAACGGAGTCCGAAGAGCACACGAGGTGCCCACGAGGTAGGGGCGCGCCCAGGGGGTAGGGCGCGCCCTCCACCCTCGTGGAGCCCTTGTGTCCTTCCTGGACTGCTTCTTATTTTTCTATTTTTCTAAATATTCTAAAACAGAAGAAAATTGCCATTAGAACTGTTTTGGAGTCGATTTACTTACCATACCAGATACCTATTCCTTTTCGGAGTCTGAAACGTTCCGGAAAGTGTCCCTTATGTATTCCTCCGGGGTTACGGTTTCAATAACATTGGTTTCAACATTTATAGGATTACCTGAGATATAATGTTTAATTCTTTGACCGTTCACCACCTTCGGATTTGTGCCTTCGAAGTTGTTGATTTTTATGGCACCGGGACAATAGACCTCCTCGATAACGTAAGGACCTTCCCATTTAGAGAGACGTTTTCCTGCAAAAAACCTTAAACGAGAGTTGTGTAGCAATACATAATCACCTACATTAAACTCACGCTTTTGTATTCTTTTGTCATGCCATCTTTTAACTTTTTCTTTAAATAATTTGGCATTCTCATAGGCTTGGGTTCTCCATTCATCAAGTGAGCTAATGTCAAATAACCTCTTCTCACCGGCAACTTTGAAATCATAATTGAGTTCTTTAATAGCCCAATAAGCCTTATGTTCTAGTTCGAGAGGTAAGTGACATGCTTTTCCATATACCATTTTATACGGAGAGATACCCATAGGATTTTTATATGCAGTTCTATAGGCCCATAATGCATCATCAAGTTTCTTGAACCAATTCTTTCTAGATCTATTAACAGTCTTTTGCAAAATTAATTTGAGTTCTCTATTGCTCAATTCTACTTGACCACTAGACTGTGGGTGATAAGGAGATGCAATTCTATGATTAACATCATATTTAGCAAGCATTTTACGGAAAGCACCGTGAATAAAATGTGAACCACCATCAGTCATTAAATATCTAGGGACTGCAAACCTTGGAAAAATAACTTCTTTAAGCATCTTAATAGAGGTGTTATGATCAGCACTACTACTTGGAATAGCTTCTACCCACTTAGTAACGTAATCAACAGCAACTAAAATATGTGTATATCCATTAGAGGCAGGAAAAGGTCCCATATAATCAAAGCCCCAAACATCAAATGGTTCAATAACAAGTGAATAATTCATAGGCATTTCTTGATGTCTACTAATATTACCAATTCTTTGACATTCATCACAAGATACAACAAACTTACAGGCATCCTTGAAGAGAGTAGGCCAATAAAAACCGGATTGCAATACCTTATGTGCAGTTCTATCTCCAGCGTGGTGTCCTCCATAAGCTGCGGAGTGACACTTGCGTAGGATCTGTTCCTGTTCATGCTCAGGTACACAACTTCTAATAACACCATCTACTCCTTCTTTATAAATATGTGGGTCATCCCAAAAGTAATGTCTCAAATCATAGAAGAACCTTTTCTTTTGCTGGTATGTAAAGCTAGGTGGTATAAATTTAGCAACAATGTAATTAGCATAATCATCATACCATGGAGCAGTGTGAGAAGCATTTATGACATTTAATTGTTCATCGGGAAAGCTGTCATCAATAGGTAGTGGGCCATCAAGAACATTTTCTAACCTAGACAAGTTGTCTGCAACGAGGTTCTCAGCTCCCTTTCTATCAATAATATGTAAATCAAATTCTTGTAGAAAGAGAACCCATCTAATAAGTCTAGGTTTAGCATCTTTCTTTTCCATAAGATATTTAATAGCAGCATGATTTGTGTGAATAGTTACTTTAGAATCAACAATATAGGGTCTGAACTTATCACAAGCAAATACAACTGCTAAGAATTCTTTTTCAATTGTAGCATAATTTCTCTGAGCATTGTCTAGATTTTTACTAGCATATTGAATAACATTTAATTTCTTATCAACTCTTTGCCCTAGAACAGCACCGACAGCATAATCACTAGCATCACACATAATTTCAAAGGGTAAATTCCAATCAGGTGGCTGAACAATAGGTGCAGAGATTAATGCTTTCTTAAGTATTTCAAATGCTTCTACGCAATCATCATCAAAAACAAATGGTATATCTTTTCGTAATAAATTAGTCAGAGGCCGAGAAATTTTTGAGAAGTCCTTAGTGAACCTCCTATAAAAACCGGCGTGACCAAGGAAACTTCTTATACCTTTGATGTCCTTGGGACATGGCATCTTTTCAATAGCATCAACCTTAGCTTTATCAACTTCAATACCTCTTTCAGAAACTTTATGCCCCAAGACAATACCATCATTAACCATAAAGTGGCACTTCTCCCAATTCAGGACAAGGTTAGTTTCTTCACATCTCTGCAAAACTCGATCAAGGTTGCTTAAGCAATCATCAAAAGAGGATCCATAAACGGAGAAATCATCCATGAAAACCTCACAAATCTTTTCACAGAAGTCAGAGAATATAGCCATCATGCATCTTTGGAAGGTAGTAGGTGCATTAGATAAACCAAAAGGCATACGTCTATAAGCAAAAGTACCAAACAGGCAAGTCAAAGTGGTCTTAGATTGATCATCGGCAGACACGGGTATTTGAGAGAAACCAGAATAACCATCTAGAAAGCAAAAATGTCTATGCTTGGATAATCTTTCTAGCATTTGATCAATAAAACGTAAGGGGTAATGATCCTTTTTAGTAGCCTATTTAATTTGCGGAAATCAATTACCATCCTATAACCTGTAATAATTCTTTGCAGAATCAATTCATCTTTATCATTAGGGACGACAGTAATACCTCCCTTTTTAGGGACACAATGGACAGGACTTACCCACTGACTATCAGCAACGGGATAAATTATACCTGCCCCAAGGAGCTTTAGTATTTCCTTTCTTACCACTTCTTTCATCTTAGGATTCAGACGTCGTTGGTGATCACGAACTGGTTTGGCATCTCTTTACAAATTTATTTTGTGTTGATATAGAGTGGGACTAATGCCCTTAGGATCATCGAGAGTATATCCAATAGCAGCATGGTGCTTCTTCAGAGTTTTCAATAATCTCTCTTCTTCATGCTCTGAAAGGTTAGCACTAATAATAACAGGATATATCTTTTTCTCATCAGGATAAGCATATTTAAGAGTATCATGTAATAGTTTGAGCTCAAACACGGGATCACCCTTGGGTGGAGGAGGATCCCCTAGGATTTCGACAGGCAAATTGTGTTTCAGGATGGGTTCCTGTTTAAAGAATACTTCATCTATTTCCCTTCTTTCATTCATAAACATGTCATTTTCATGGTCTAGCAAATATTGTTCTAAAGGATCACTAGGAGGCATGGCAATAGAAGCAAGACCAATAATTTCATCTTTACTAGGCAATTCCTCTTCACGGTGTTGTCTACGAAATTTAGAGCAATTAAACTCATGATACATATCACCTAAACCAATAGTAACAACATCCTTTTCGCAATCTATCTTAGCATTAACTGTGTTCAAGAAGGGTCTACCAAATATAATGGGACAAAAGCTATCTTGTGGGGAACCAAGAACAAGAAAATCAGCAGGATATTTAGTTTTCCCACACAAGACTTCAACATCTCTAACAATCCCAATTGGTGAAATAGTATCCCTATTGGCAAGTTTAATTGTGACATCAATATCTTCTATCTCAGCAGGTGCAATATCATGCATAATTTCTTTGTATAAGTCATGAGGTATAGCACTAGCACTAGCACCCATATCACATAAGCCATGATAAAAATTATCTCCTATTTTAACAGAAATAACAGGCATGCCTACCACGGGTCTATGTTTATCTTTAGCATAAGGTTTAGCAATTCTAGCAGTCTCATCAGAGAAATGAATAACATGCCCATCAATATTATCAGACAAGAGATCTTTAACAATAGAAATATTAGGTTCAACTTTAATTTGCTCAGGAGGTGTATGGGTTCTAATATTGCTTTTACAAACCACAGTTGAAGCTTTAGCATGATCTTTTATCCTAACAGGAAAAGGTGGTTTCTCAACATAAGCAGTAGGAACAATAGGATCATTATGAGTGACAGTCTTTTCTTCAACTTTAATAGGTGTAGGTACTTTTACTTCTATGGGAGGATGATATTTAAACCACTTCTCCTTAGGGAGATCAACATGAGTAGCAAAAGATTCACAGAAAGAAGCTACTATTTCAGAGTCAGGTACATATTTAGTGCTAAATTTACGGAAAACATCGGTATCCATAAAAGATTTAACACAATCAAACTTATGTGTCATACCTGACTTCTTACCTTCGTCGAGGTCCCAATCTTCAGAGTTTCGTTTAATTCTTTCCAATAAATCCCATTTGAATTCAAAAGTCTCCATCATAAAAGAGCCAGCACTAGAAGTATTGAGCATGGTGCGGTTGTTATGAGAAAGCCAAGCATATAAATTTTGAATAATCACTTATCTTGAGAGCTCATGATTGGGGCATGAATATAACATTGATTTAAGCCTCCCCCAAGCTTGAGCGATGCTTTATCCTTCGCGAGGCCAAAAATTATATATATAATTGCGATCATGATGGACAAGATGCATAGGATAAAACTTCTGATAAAATTCCAATTTCAATTGTTTGTAGTTCCATGATCCCATATCATCACATAGCCTATACCATGTCAATGCGTCTCCCTCCAAATATAAAGGGAAGACCTTCTTATTGATAACATCATCGGGCATACCTGCAAGCATAAATAATCCACAAACTTCATCCACATATATTAGGTGCTCATCGGGATGTAATGTTCCATCTCCTGCAAAAGGTTTAGCTCGCAATTTTTCTATCATGCCCGAAGGAATCTCAAAGTAGACATTTTATTTTCGGTAGGTTGAGGAGCAACTCTTTGCTCTACTAGTCGGGGTGAAGATACCCCGAACAAGCCCCTCAGAGGATTACTTTCCATAGCAACAAGTGACAGTAAATTTCAGCATAGTATATAAATTTTTCCTTACCAAATTCCACCTACCGAAGGCGCTTCACTCCCCAGCAACAGCGCCAGAAAAGAGTCTTGATGACCCACAAGTATAGGGATCTATCGTAGTCCTTTCGATAAGTAAGAGTGTCGAACCCAATGAGGAGCAGAAGGAAATGATAAGCGGTTTTCAGCAAGGTATTCTCTGCAAGCACTGAAATTATAGGTGATGGATAGTTTTGTGATAAGATAATTTGTAACGAGCAACAAGTAACAAAAGTAAATAAAGTGCATCAAGGTGGCCCAATCCTTTTTGTAGCAAAGGACAAGCCGGGACAAATTCTTATATAGAGAAAAGCGCTCACGAGAACACACGGGAATTATCGTCAAGCTAAGCTAGTTTTCATCACGTTCATATGATTCGCGTTCAGTACTTTGATAATTTGGTATGTGGGTGGACCGATGCTTGGGTACTGCCCTTACTTGGACAAGCATCCCACTTATGATTAACCTCTATTGCAAGCATCCACAACTACAACAAAAGTATTAAGGTAAACCTAACCCATAGCATGAAACATATGGATCCAAATCAGCCCCTTAATGAAGCAACGCATAAACTAGGGTTTAAGCTTCTGTCACTCTAGCAACCCATAATCTACTTATTACTTCCCAATGCCTTCCTCTAGGCCCAAATAATGGTGAAGTGTCATGTAGTCGACGTTCACATAACACCACTAGAGGAGAGACAACATACATCTCATCAAAATATCGAACGAATACCAAATTCACATGACTACTAATAGCAAGACTTCTCCCATGTCCTCAGGAACAAACGTAACTACTTACAAAGCATACTCATGTTCATAATCAGAGGGGTATTAATATGCATATAGGATCTGAACATATGATCTTCCACCAAATAAACCAACTAGCATCAACTACAAGGAGTAATTAACACTACTAGCAACCCACAGGTACCAATCCCAGACATAGAGACAAGAATTGGATACAAGAGATGAACTAGGGTTTGAGAGGAGATGGTGCTGGTGAAGATGTTGATGGAGACTGACCCCCTCCCGATGAGAGGATCGTTGGTGATGACGATGGCGATGATTTCCCCCTCCCGAAGGGAAGTGTCCCGGGCAGAACAGCTCCGCCAAAGCCCTAGATTGGTTCTGCCAAGGTTCCGCCTCGTGGCGGCGGAGTCTCGTCCCGAAAGCTTGCTTATGATTTTTTCCTCAAAGGAAGACTCCATATAAAAGAAGATGGGCATCGGAGGGCCACCAGGGGGCCCACGAGGCAGGGGGCACCTAGGGGGGTAGGGCGCGCCCCCCACCCTCGTGGGCAGGGTGTGGCCCCCCTCCGGAACTTCTTGCGCTCAGTATTTTTTAGATATTCTGAAAATGACTTCCGTGAAGTTTCAGGACTTTTGGAGCTATGCAGAATAGGTCTCTAATATTTGCTCCTTTTCCAGCCCAGAATCCCAGCTGCCGGCATTCTCCCTCTTTATGTAAACCTTGTAAAATAAGAGAGAATGGGCATAAGTATTGTGACATAATGTGTAATGAGAGCCCATAATGCAATAAATATCGATATAAAAGCATGATGCAAAATGGACGTATCAGAGCTCATGATTGGGGCATGAATATGACATTGAATTAAACCTCTCCGAAGCTTGAGCAATGCTTTCTCCTTCGCGAGGCCTAAAATTATATATATAATTACGATCATGATGAACAAGATGCATAGGATAAAACTTCTGATGAAATTCCAATTTCAGTCGTTGGTAGTTCCATGATCCAATATCATCACATAGCCTCAACCATGTCAATGCATCTTCCTTCAAAGATAAAGGGAAGACCTTCTTCTTGATAACATCCTCGGGCATACCTACAAGCTTAAATAATCCACACACTTCATCCACATAGATTAGGTGCAAATCGGGATGTAATGTTCCATCACCTGTGAAAGGATTAGCTAGCAGTTTCTCTATCATACCCGAAGGACTTTCAAAGTAAACATTTTTAGTAGGTTCAGTAGGTTGAGGAGCAACTCTTTGCTCTACTGGTCGGGGTGAAGATACCCCGAACAAACCCCTCAAAGGATTATGTTCCATAGTAACAAGTGGCAGTAAATTTCAGCACACTATATAAATTTTTCCTTACCAAATTCCACCTACCAAAGGCGCTTCACTCCCCGGCAACGGCGCTCGAAAAGAGTATTGATGACCCATAAGTGTAGGGGATCTATCATAGCCTTTTCGATAAGTAAGAGTGTCGAACCCAACGAGGAGCAGAAGGAAATGATAAGCAGTTTTCAGTAAGGTATTCTCTACAAGCACTGAAATTGTCGGTAACAGATAGTTTTGTGATAAGGTAATTTGTAACGAGTAGCAAGTAATAAAGGTAAATAAGGTGAAGCAAGATGGTCCAATCCTTTTTGTAGCAAAGGACAAGCCTGGACAAACTCTTATATGAAGGAAAGCGCTCCCGAGGACACATGGGAATTATCGTCAAGCTAGTTTTCATCACGTTCATATGATTCGCATTTGGTACTTAGATAATTTGATATGTGGGTGGACCGGTGCTTGGGTACTGTCCTTAGTTGGACAAGCATCCCACTTATGATTAACCCCCATTCCAAGAGTCCTCAACTACAATAGAAGTATTAAGGTAAACCTAACCATAGCATGAAACATATGGATCCAAATCAGCCCCTTACAAAGCAACGCATAAACTAGGGTTTAAGATTATGTCACTCTAGCAACCCATCATCTACTTATTACTTCCCAATGCTTCCCTCCAGGCCCAAACAATGGTGAATTGTCATGTAGTCGACGTTCACATGACACCACTAGAGGGATGACAACATACATCTCATCAAAATATCGAACGAATGCCAAATTCACATGACTACTTATAGCAAGACTTCTCCCATGTCCTCAGGAACAAACGTAACTACTCACAAAGCATATTCATGTTCATAATCAGAGAGGTATTAATATGCATAATGGATTTGAACATATGATCTTCCACCAAGTAAACCAACTAGCATCAACTGCAAGGAATAATCAACACTACTAGCAACCCACAGGTACCAATCTGAGGTTTGGATACAAAGATTGGATACAAGAGATGAACTAGGGTTTGAGATGAGATGGTGCTGGTGAAGATGTTGATGGAGATTGACCCCCTCCCGATGAGAGGATCATTGGTGATGACGATGGTGATGATTTCCCCCTCCCGTAGGGAAGTTTCCCTGGCAGAACAGCTCTGCCGGAGCCCTAGATTGGTTCCGCCAAGGTTCCGCCTCGTGGCGGCAGAGTTTTGTCCCGTGAGCTTTCTTATGATTTTTTTCCTCTATGAAAGACTCCATATAGCCAAATATGGGCATCAGAGGGCCACTAGTGGGCCTAGGAGGCAGGGGGCGCGCCCAGGGGGTAGGGCGCGTCCCCCACCCTCGTGGACGGTGGGTGGCCCCCCTCTGGTACTTCTTTCGCCCAATATTTTTTATATATTTTGAAAATAATTCCCGTGGAGTTCAGGACTTTTGGAGATGTGCAGAATAGGTCTCTAATATTTGCTCCTTTTCCAGCCCAGAATTCCAGCTGCCGGCATTCCCCCTCTTCATGTAAACCTTGTAAAATAAGAGAGAATAGGCATAAGTATTGTGACATAATGTGTAATAACAGCCCATAATGCAATAAATATTGATATAAAAGCATGATGCAGAATGGACATATCAGTGCCTTCCCCAGCTCCGTGTTGTTCCCTTCGTAGGCCTCGCCGTCGTCCACTGCCCTGGTGCTCTCGGCGCAACGTGGTCAACGAATGACATCCATCGGAAGTGGATTGTACGTGGAGAGGCCGGTAGCTGGGTCCACAGCCGCACACAAGGAAATGCGTCCTTATTACACGCAAAATAATGATTCCTCCACCTGACATCTGGGACCCACCGGAAGGGCCTCCGTATTTCACGAAAAAAATGTTGCCCCCACTGACAGGTCAGACCCACCAGCTATATCTTCGCACGCAAGGAAGTGCATCCTTATTACGCACAAAAAATGAATACTCCCCTTGCTAGCTGGGACCCACCATATGGGAGGCTAACTTGTGGACCTCTAAGTTGATGCGGACGGAGGGCTTTGTCAACTTAGTCAACAAACGATTCTATCACCAGTGACTGTTGGATTGTTAACATCCAACGGTCGTCCTGCTTCTTCAACCTCTGATTTTCTTGCTCCAGCTGTCCAAACCACCACGTGCTCTTGCCTCCCGTGGCCGGCTGTGCTGCCATGGAGGCCTGTGACGCTCGGATAATTACGCTACAGTAAACTTCTACTAATGATGCCACGTCCCCACAATTACTGTTGCTAATCTCGCAAAGATTCAAATCCCGTTCGAATTCAAATTTAAAATAAAGTTAAACAATAAAAAATTTCAAACATTAAAACTAAAATGTTCTAAATGTGACAAATAAATTCATGAGTAATAATGTTGGAGAAACCAACATTTCATATAATATTTAAATGCACTAAAACAACCAAAACAGAGGGCATAATAATTAATTTAATGCCTTTTATAAAGTTACATTGATGTAACTAATTTAGTAGTGTGCCAAAATAATTGTGACAGTAGACTAAATAGTAATACTAACTTAGTTGCTCACTTCGTACTTTATAAAACAAAATTAAAAGAAACTTTAAGTGAAAAAAGTAAAAGAAAAATTAAGAAAAACACAATACAAAAAAGAGAACCCCCCCCCCCCCCCCACGCTGGGCCAACCGGCCCGGCTACCTAACCAACTGGCCGGCCCAGTCACGGCCTATATGGCCTATCCCCCCCGAACCCTAACTCCACCTACCCCCACTCCTCCCGATCCCCTTCTCCCCCATGTTTCTTTCTCCCCGTATGAGCCAGACACTCCTGTCGCCGCCGCTCGTCACTGTCGAGTCCACCGCCCCATTTCTCTCGCCCTCCTTGACCAGGAGCTCTGTCGAGCTCCTTCACGTCGACCCCGCCCTCGAGATCAATGGGGAGAGCTCCACAGCGGCGACCCTGACCCCCCCTTCTTCAACCTCAGTCGTGGTGCCACTCCATCCACCACCAGGCCTCCCCGAGCCCACTGCCTTTCCCTACAACCCCGTTGTGAGCTCCCTCCCGATTCCCCTCGATTCCTCCTCCGAACCAACGCGTATACTTGGGTGTGCTGTGGTAGAAGCCCCGCCACAGCCGCTTCGGACTCGCCCCCAGACATGCTCATTGCGCCCGCGCCCGCGGTCGCGCTCCCCTACTCCGGCCACACCCTCTGCCCGCCACACGCTTTCCCCGCCTCACTGCTGCTTGCGCGTTGCCTGTCGCCGCTGTTGCTGCTTCTGCTAAGTGCGGTTGCCGCTGCTAGTACTCCTCCTGCTGCCGTGGCCCTGCAGACTAGCGCTCCCCCGGGGCCACCCCTGCTAGTGCTCCTGGCCGTCCTGACACCCGCCTGCAGCCCGTGTACGCCCTGCGTCGCATCCACTCGCGCCTGGCCGCATCGTCCACGCACCCTGCTGCATCCCCGCGTGCACGCCACCCTCACATGGCCGTGCTGCCACCGTGCCAGCCCCTGCCGGCCGCGTTTCCCCTCCCTGCTGGCCTCACGGGTCGCCGCCCAGCAATCCCCACCGCGCCGCAACCCCGCGACCTGCCGCACGCCCCTAGCCTCTGCCCGCGCCGCTGGGCACTTCCCTGCGCACCTGCTGCGCCACCCGCCCGTGCACCTCCTCCTGCCCTGTCGTGCTCGTCTCCTGGCTAGGCTGTGGCCACCGTCCCCGCCCGGGGTCGTGCCCTTTCCCCCTGGCTGGAGTCCGCTCCCCTGGTGGCCACGGGCGCACGCCCACACCCACTCCCAGCGTCCGTTTGACCCCTAGGGCCAATGACATGTGGGGCCCGGCCCCAGAACATTTTTTTTAATAAATAAATAAATATTAATTATTTAAAGAGTTAATTAAGTTAATTAATCATAATTAGATTAATCTAATCACTAATTAACCTAATTAGCTATTAGTTAATTAATCAATCATTGACAGCCGGGACCCACACGTCAGTTGACTAAGTCAAAACCCTGTTGACATGACGTCAGCAGCACTATTCTGGATAATGTTGATTTAAAATAATTAAATAAATGCTAAAAATGATTTAAATATTTTAAAATTAATATAAAATAAACCGTAGCTCGGATGGAAAAACTTTGTACATGAAAGTTGCTCAGAATGACGAGACAAATCTGAATACGCAGTCCGTTCGTCTGCCACACATCCCTAGCATAGCGAACACGCAACTTTCCCCTCCGATTCTTCTGTCTGAAAACGCGAAACACCCGGAATATTTTCCCGGATGTTTCCCCCCTTCACCGGTATCACCTCATACCGCGTTAGGGCACACCTAGCACCGCTACTTGTCATGCATCTGTTTGCATTTTATTCATTGTTTCTTCCCCCTCTTCTCTTCGGAAGACTACGATACTGACGCCGCTGCTGGTGCCCCGGCTGACTACGTTGTTGACGACCCCTACTTGCCAGAGCAACCAGGCAAGCCCCCCCCCCCTTGATCACTAGATATCGCCTACTCTTCTCCCTACTGCTTGCATTAGAGTAGTGTGCTCCCTCTTGAGCACTGCGTTGGATTTCCCCGAAGAGGAGAGGATGATGTAGCAAAGTAGCGTAAGTATTTCCCTTAGTTTTTGAGAACCAAGGTATCAATCCAGTAGGAGGCTACGCACGAGTCCCTCGTACCTACACAAAAAAATAGCTCAATGCAACCAACGCGCTTAGGGGTTGTCACTCCCTTCACGGTCACTTACGAAAGTGAGATCTGATAGAGATGATAAATAATATTTTTTTGGTATTTTTGGTATAGAGATGCAAAGTAAAAGCAAAGCAATAATAAAGTGATGAAGATTGATATGATGAGAAAGAGACCCGGGGGGCATAGGTTTCACTAGTGGCTTCTCTCAAGAGCATAAGTATTCTACGGTGGGTGAAAAAATTACTGTTGAGCAATTGACAGAATTGAGCATAGTTATGAGAATATCTAGGTATGATCATGTATATAGGCATCACGTCCGAGACAAGTAGACCGACTCCTGCCTGCATCTACTACTATTACTCCACTCATCAACCGCTATCCAGCATGCATCTAGAGTATTAAGTTAAAAGCAGAGTAACGCCTTAAACAAGATGACATGATGTGGAGGGATAGTTTCATGCAATATGATAAAAACCCATCTTGTTATCCTCAATGGCAACAATACAATACGTGCCTTGCTGCCCCTTCTATCACTGGGAAAGGACACCGCAAGATCGAAGCCAAAGCTAAGCACTTCTCCCATGGCAAGAACAACCAATCTAGTAGGCCAAACCAAACTGATAATTCGAAGAGACTTGCAAAGATAACCAATCATACATAAAAGAATTCAGAGAAGATTCAAATATTATTCATAGATAGACTTGATCATAAACCCACAATTCATCAATCTCAACAAACACACCGCAAAAAGAAGATTACATCGAATAGATCTCCACAAGAGAGGGGGAGAACATTGTATTGAGATCCAAAAAGAGAGAAGAAGCCATCTAGCTACTAACTATGGACCCGTAGGTCTGAAATAAACTACTCACACTTCATCGGAGGGGCTTGGATGATGATGTAGAAGCCCTCCATGATCGATGCCCCCTTTGGCGGAGCTCCGGAACAGGCCCCAAGATGGGATCTCATGGATACACAAAGTTGCGGCGGTGGAATTAGGTTTTTGGCTCCGTCCCCGATAGTTTGGGGGTACGTATGTATATATAGGAGGAAGAAGTACGTCGATGGAGCTTCGAGGGGCCCACGAGGCAGGGGGCGCGCCCTCCACCCTCGTGACCGCCTCGTGGCTTTCTTAACGGAGGGTCCAAGTCTCCTGGATCTTATCTGATGAGAAAATCACGTTTCCGAAGGTTTCATTCCATTTGGATTCCGTTTGATATTCTGTTTCTCCGAAACACTGAAATAGGCAAAACACAACAATTCTGGGCTGGGCCTCCGGTTAATAGGTTAGTCCCAAAAATAATATAAAAGTGGAAAATAAAGCTCAATATAGTCCAAAAGAGTAGATAATATAGCATGGAGCAATCAAAAATTATAGATACGTTGGAGACGTATCAAGCATCCCCAAGCTTAATTCCTGCTCGTCCTCGAGTAGGTAAATGATAAAAACAGAATTTTTGATGCGGAGTGCTACTTGGCATAATTTTAATGTAAATCTTTTTAATTGTGGTATGAATATTCAGATCCGAAAGATTCAAGGTAAAAGTTCATATTGACATAAAAATGATAATACTTCAAGCATACTAACTAAGCAATTATGTCTTCTCAAAATAACATGGCCAAAGAAAGTTCATCCCTACAAAATCATATAGTTTAGTCATGTTTCATTTTCGCCACACAAGAATGCTCTCATCATGCACAACCCCGATGACAAGCCAAGCAATTGTTTCATACTTTAGTAACCTCAAACCTATAAACTTTCACGCAATATATGAGCGTGAGCCATGGACATAGCACTATGGGTGGAATAGAATATAATGAGGGGGGTGTGACGCCCTCGATTCAATCATACACTAATCATACACGCAAATGTGTACGATCAAGATCGAGGACTCACGGAAAGATATCACAACACAACTCTAGACACAAACAGGGGCCTCGAGGGCTCGAATACATAAGCTCGAAAACACAAGAGTCAGTGGAAGCAACAATATCTGAGTACAGACATAATTTAGACAAGTTTTGCCTTAAGAAGGCTAGCACAAAAGAAACATTGATCGAAAAGGCAAGGCCTCTTGCCTGGGAGCCTCCTAACTACTCCAAGTCGTCAGTGGCCGTCACGTAGTAGTAGGCACTCTCGGGGTAGCAGTAGTCATCAGTGGTGTCGTCTGGCTCCTGGGATCCATCATCTAGTCGCAACAAACGGGTATGGGGGAAAAGAGGTAGCAAAGCAGCCGTGAGTACTCATCCAAAGTACTCGCAAGACTTACATCAGATCTAAACTAAGTATGCATCTGTATCAAAGGAAATGGGTTTTATCTATGGACTAAACTGCAGAATGCCAGAAGGGAAGGGGAAAGCCTAGCCTATCGAAGACTAGCATCTTCTGGAATCCACCATCTTGCAGCAACAGGAGGGAATAGAGTAGCATAAAGTAAAGTAGTAGAAGTGTCATCAACCTCGGCCAGAGATCCTTTCTCGACTCCCTGCGAGAAAGCAATCCCAGAGCCCTACTATCCAAGTGTCAACACATTCCAATTCTCATCACCATCCAGTTCTCATCACAAGTATCCAGTTCTAGTTGTATCGATCGGGATACAACTCCAAGTGTCCGTTACCGTAGGACATGCTATCGATAGATGTTTTGTTCCCTGCAGGGGTGCACCAACTTACCCACCACGCTCGATTAACTCCGGCCGGACACACTTTCCTGGGTCATGCCCGGCCTCGGCCAAACAATACGCCGCAACCCGACCTAGACTTAATAGAGAGGCCAGCATGCCGGACTAAACCTATGCCCCCAGGGGTCATGGGCCATCTCCCCGGGAACTCCTGCATGTTGCGTACGCGGCCGGTGAGCAGACCTAGCTACCTCCTTCAACAAGGCAGGAGCTTACGCAGTCCAACCCGGTGCGCGCCGCTCAGTCGTTGACGTCTATTAAGCTTCGGATGATGCATACGACGTAGAACGCCCATACTATGCCCACGTGATGGTTAGTGCTATCAGGCCAGAGGCCCCTCGGATCAAATATCCAAATCGTAGTGGATTAGGAGCACGCGGTAACGAGCAGAGACTCACGATCGATGTGACCCCGTCGCCCCGTCTCGAGTACTTGTGGCAAGGGCTAAGAATGCCCGGCCACGCCTCGTAGTTATCTCGCGGGCACCTTCTAGGTCAACCCGGCTCCACATTACTCGCTATTAAGCTCGTGCGGGTACCCCTCAGGGTCGACCCGTCTTTAATAACATGGCTCAGTGCAAAGTCATAGTAACCATAGTAACTGTGTGTCTAACACCAAGGAGAAAACCCGATGAATCACCCCCGGTGAATTCCACTCGATGTTGTCATCAAGGTGAACGTAAGAGGATCCACCCTCGAGGTTCACATTTGATGGGTTGCACGACAGAGCCCTATCAGAAGTGGTTAAGGAGGAAATCACCCTCGATGACCTCGACCGTATAGCTACACTACGAAGATCTCATCGGGAGTGATGTAAGAGGTTCCACCCTCGGCCCTCGATGGTAACTCTGCAGAGTCGTACAACTAGGGGGGTGATGTGCGGTGTCGGGGCCTGGACGTCGATCACGTTGATCGAGTCATCGAACATAAAGTGGGGCAACTGGGACAAGGTGGGGGTCACTGATGGATCACTAACCAACCTATACTAAGCAGTTTAGGATAAGCAGGTAACAACAACAGGCTATGCATCAGAGTAGGATCATACAAAAAGCAGTAGCAGTTCTAATGCAAGCATGAGAGGGAAAGAAATGGGCGATATCGGAATTCTGGCAAGGAGGGTTTACTTGCCTTGTTGCTCTGGCAAGGAGGGGTCATCGTCGACGTAGTCGATCAGAGGGGAAACATCGATCTCAGGGTCTACCAGAGAGAAGAGGGGGAAGAAACAGTAAATATAAAGCAACATAGCACCACAAAGCATAACATGACAATAAGATGTGCCGGGTGTGACCTAACGTATGGCTACACAATAAAGGTGAAGGGGGAAAACAGCCGGGAATGTTTTCCTGGTTCCAGACCTGTGTCAGACAGATGATCGGAGGGGGGAAAGTTCCATGTTCAGATAGCTAGAGGCATCTGACAGGTATGTGGGTAGTGTATTCGGGTTTGTCTCGTCGTTCTAAGCAACTTTCATATATAAAGTTTTTTGATCCGAGCTACGGTTAATTTTCTATGAATTTTCAAATTTTAAACAATATTCTAAAGGTACTCTTAATTCGAAAATAAAGATTAAAATGCTAGGTGCACCCAGATCTGTGTACACAGAAGTGCACCAGAGGATGACATGTGGGGTCAGTGAGCAGAGTTGACCCAGTCAATATTTGACTAGTCAACAGATGAACAGTGCAAGTGGGTCCCATGTGTCATTGTCTTAGGTAAACCTAATTTATTTTAACACTTTAATTCTAACAGCAGGCTCCACATGTCACTGACTAGTTAGGGTAAACTAATCCTAAAAATTAGTCCTAACTAATTTGTGAGGGGGGGTGGCCCACGCGGCAGTGGCATCAGGCCACATATTCAGCCGCTTGGCCATGGTCGTGCACGGCCAGTGGCCACGGCGCGGCCGGCCGTACGAGCGGGAGGCCGGTGGCCGGAGGCAGCGCGGAGGGGCGAGGTGGAGCAGGCGGCAGAGGCAGGCGGAGGGAAGGTGGCCGGCGGCGAGCGGGTACGGGGTGGGTGCAGCCGCGCGCAGGAGCTGTGGTGGCGGCGGCTGGTGGCGAGCGCGAGTGGAGGCGCAGGCAGGCGCGGTGGCCAACGGTGGTTCCAACAGCAGCGGAGCAAAGCAGCGGTGATGGGGCTACATGAGGCAGTGTCGGGCGCACGAGCGGCTGCGGGTCAGCGGGCGGACGGCGGCAGGGATGAGCGGCAGCGAGGCGACGCGGCTGCGAGGCGGGACGGACGGCGGGCGAGGCGAGGCCACGCAACGGCGGGGCGCAGCAGGCGTGGCGCAGGGGGCGAGGCGGGCGCGTAGGGAGCAGCGCTTGGAGCTGCAGGCGTCGGTGGGCGAGCGGCATAAGCGCGGGCGGAGCCGAGCGGCGGATACAGGGGCGGGGCGAGCGCCGTTCGGCGCGGGGACGGAAGGCGGGGCCGGCGGCAGCAGCGTGCAGCAGGACATCGGCGCGGGCAGGCGGCTCACGCATCACACGCGCGCGGAGCATCCATGCCGCGGCGGGGAGCTTGCAGGCAGCAGCAACAGAGGCCGCGGCACGGTCGTGGTTGCGGGCGAGCGCACACGGAACATAGCCAAGGCGCGGTGAGTATCGGCCTACGGCGGCTACGGGAACGGGAGGAACGGGGGATTCAAAGGGGGGCTCACTTTGAGGCACACGGTGGCCGGTGGGAGCTTAGTAGCACAGAAGCACGACGAAGCCGTCGGCGATCCACGGCGGGGCAGCGGTGGCGACCGATGACGAAGGCGGTGTCGATCCCGTCGAGGCGGTGGCTCCGAGCTTCGAGCACGTCCACATAGTCAACGGAGAAGGAGCCGGCGCGTCTACCGGACATGGACCCAAGCGGTGGGGGCGACGGTTGGCGCGAGAACGATGACGAAAAGCGCAGTCACCGCACGAGCTCTCGCGCTCGAGTATGAGCCGAGGAGGAGGCGGCTCGATGGGGAAAGAGGGGGAATCGGGCGAGGGGTGGTCTAGGGTTCCGCTGGACGCGCTTATAGGATGTGGAGGGGGACGTGGAGGCCATCCACGGCCATGGCCGTCGTGGATGAGTGCCATGCACATCCTCTGCCTCCTGTAGCTCGAGGTAGAGGAAAAGACCAGCCAGGTGGGCTGGGCCTGGTACAGTGTACTTTCTGGGCTGGGTGAATAGAGGGGGTTCTCTCCACTTTTCATTCTTCTTTTATCTTTCTCAGTTTCTTTTATTCTTTTCTTTTTGGATTAATTTGGGCTACCAAATGAATTTTGTTATAGGTGCAACTTTGCACATAATTATTACATAGGATTTTGAAGTAGCATACAAGGTCTCAACTCATTTGGAAAAGTTTCACCATTTATTTAAATTGTAAAGGATGAATTAAATACTACTAGTCCAAGTTTAAATAGGTTAATGGCATTTTAGGCACTCAAATAATGTTGGTTCACATAAGATAATTACTTTGTGAATATTTTCAACCCAACGAACATTTTTGTTTGAATGTTTGAAGAGATGATAAATTGGCTTGCATTTTAAATTTGAATTTGACTTGAGTTTTAATCAAGGGGCGATTGGCTTAGCAAAAGGGTGATGACATGGCATCACTAGGGTGAGGTTACTGTAGTATGACACTTGGGGTGTTACAGGGGGTTATGTGGGGAAGTCAAAAAAGGAGAAAGTCTGACATCAACAAGGCTAATCAATGGGCTATGGAGGTGCCCACCGATTGATGTTAATGCAAGGAGTAGGTATTGCCATGCAACGGATGCACTAGAGCTATAAATGTATGAAAGCTCAACAAAAGAAACTAGTGGGTGTGCATCCAACTTGCTTGCTCACGAAGACCTAGGGCACTTGAGGAGGCCCATTGTTGGAATATACAAGCCAAGTTCTATAATGAAAAATTCCCACTAGTATATGAAAGTGATAACATGAGAGACTCTCTACTATGAAGATCATGGTGCTACTTTGAAGCACAAGTGTGGTAAAAGGATAGTAACATTGTCCCTTCTCTCTTTTTCTCTCATTTTTTGGGCCTTTTCTTTTTTTATGGCCTTTTTTTGGGCCTTCTATTTTTTTATGGTCTTTTTTATTATTCCTCACTTGGGACAATGCTCTAATAATGATGATCATCACACTTCTATTTATTTACAACTCAATGATTACAACTCGATACTAGAACAAAGATGACTCTATATGAATGCCTCCGGCGGTGTACCGGGATATCCAATGAACCAAGAGTGACATGTATGAAAGAATTATGAACGGTGGCTTTGCCATAAATACTATGTCAACTACATGATCATGCTAAGCAATATGACAATGATGAATGTGTCATGATGAACGGAATGATGGAAAGTTGCATGGCAATATATCTCGGAATGGATATGCAAATGCCATAATAGGTAGGTATGGTGGATGTTTTGAGGAAGATATAAGGAGGTTTATGTGTGAAAGAGCATATCATATCATGGGGTTTGGATGCACCGGCGAAGTTTGCACCAACTCTCAATGTGAGAAAGGGAAATGCACGGTACCGAAGAGGCTAGCAAGGATGGAAGGGTAAGAGTGCGTATAATCCATGGACTCAACATTAGTCATAAAGAACTCACATACTTACTGCAAAAATCTACAAGTCATCAAAAACCTCGGCACTACGCGCATGCTCCTAGGGGGATAGATTGGTACGAAAAGACCATCGCTCGTCCCCGACCGCCACTCATAAGGAAGACAATCAAATAACACCTCATGTTTCAAATTTGTTGCATAACGTTTACCATACGTGCATTGCTACAGGACTTGCAAACTTCAACACAAGTATTTCTCAATTTCACAACTACTCAACTAGCATGACTTTGATATTATTACCTCCATATCTCAAAACAATCATCAAGCATCAAACTTCTCTTAGTATTCAACACACTCATAAGAAAGTTTTATTATTAATCTTGCATACCAAGCATATTAGGATTTTAAGAAAATTACCATGCTAATAAGACTCTCAAAATAATCTAAGTGAAGCATGAGAGATCAATAGTTTCTATAAAACAAATCCACATATAAGTGAAGCACTAGAGCAAAACTATAAAGCTCAAAAGATATAAGTGAAGCACATAGAGTATTCTATCAAATTCCAAATCATGTATGGCTCTCTCAAAAGGTGTGTACAGCAAGGATGATTGTGGTAGACTAACAAGCAAAGACTCAAATCATAAAAGGCGCTCCAAGCAAAACACATATCATGTGGTGAATAAAAATATAGCTCCAAGTAAAGTTACCAATAGAAGTAGACGAAAGAGGGGATGCCTTCCGGGGCATCCCCAAGCTTTGGCTTTTAGGTGTCCCTAGATTATCTTGGGGGTGCCATGGGCATCCCCAAGCTTAGGCTCTTGCCACTCCTTGTTCCATAATCCATCAAATCTTTACCCAAAACTTGAAAACTTCACAACACAAAACTTAAAGTAGAAAATCTCGTGAGCTCCGTTAGCGAAAGAAAACAAAAGACCACTTCAAGGTACTGTAATGAACTCGTTATTTATTTATATTTATGTTAAACCTACTGTATTACAACTTTTATATGGATTATAAACTATTTTACTAGCCATAGATTCATCAAAATAAGCAAACAACACACGAAAAACAGAATCTGTCAAAAACAGAACAGTCTGTAGTAATCTGTAGCTAGCGCAAGATCTGGAACCCCAAAAATTCTAAAATACATTGCTGGACGTGAGGAATTTATCTATTAATCATCTGAAAAAAGAATTAACTAAATAGCACTTTCCAAATAAAAATGACAGCAGTTCTCGTGAGCGCTAAAGTTTCTGTTTTTTACAGCAAGTTCAACAAGACTTTCCCCAAGTCTTCCCAACGGTTCTACTTGGCACAAAAACTAATTAAACACAAAAAACACAACCAAAACAGAGGCTAGGTAAATTATTTATTACTAAACAGGAGCAAAAAGCAAGTAATAAAAACAAAATTGGGTTGCGCCTCCCAACAAGCGCTATCGTTTAACGCCCCTAGCTAGGCATAGCAAGCAAGGATAGATCTAGGTATTGCCATCTTTGGTAGGCAATCCATAAGTGGCTCTCATGATAGATTCATATGGTAATTTTATTTTCTTTCTATGGAAGTGTTCCATGCCCTTTTTTAATGGAAATTGAAATCTAATATTCCCTTCCTTCATATCAATAATTGCACCAACCGTTCTAAGGAAAGGTCTACCGAGAATAATAGGGCAAGAAGGATTGAAATCTATATCAAGAACGATAAAATTTACGGGCACATAATTCCTATTTTCAACAATAAGAACATCATTAATTCTTCCCATAGGTTTCTTAATAGTGGAATCCGCAAGATGCAAGTTTAGAGAGCAATCATCAAAATCACGGAAATCTAGCAAATCACACAAAGTTTTGGGAATAGTAGAGACACTAGCACCCAAATCACACAAAGCATAAAACTCATAATCTTTCATTTTAATTTTAATAGTAGGTTCCCACTCATCATAAAGTTTTCTAGGGATAGAAACTTCCAACTCAAGTTTTTCTTCATAAGATTGCATCAAGGCATCAACGATATGTTCGGTAAAGGCTTTATTTTGACTATAAGCATGAGGAGATTTTATGTAGCGACCAGACCTCAAACGGTCCAATCTCTGTGCTCCGGTGTCATCCCTGGATCAGTAATGCTGACACCACACAGTACTTGAAGGATTTATAACAGAGTAGCAATCACACACTTATTACATCGAGTGTCTCAAAAGAGAACTATTACAATTAAAATGGCATAAGGCCATCTAATAACGATAACAGCAGAAGGCTTGAAAGATAAGTGAGTCCATCAACTCCAACGGCATCACTGAGTATAGAACCATGACCTAAAGGCACCTTACACATCGTCTGAAAATTCTGCAACATGAACGTTGCAGCCCGAAACGGGTCAGCACATGGAATATGCTGGCAATGTAACACATAGAGAGCAATGAAAGAATAAGGCTATACTACATGCATATTTGGCTGGTGGAAAGCTCTATGGTTACAGTTTTGTGTAAAGCCAATTTTTCCCTACTGCAAAGGAATACATTTTATTTAATAACATGGTGGTTGTTAAACATTGAGAGTGTAGACACCCTCTCAATCCCAATTAAGCATCATCATTAAAACCCAACAAAATTAATTAGAGTAACATGATGAGATTCATAAGATAATCCAAGTACTACATACTCAAGATGTCCATAATCGGGGACACGGCTAACCATGATTAGTTTATACACTCTGCAGAGGTTTGCGCACTTTTCCCCACAAGACTCGGTCACCTCCGTTTGATTTCTCGCACTACATGGTGTTTGAGAAACGGATGACCGAGACATAGTCTTTCAGAAGCGCTAGCACCTTACGATCGGGTAGAGTGTTACACCTACTTTCCCCTACATCTGCTAGTCTACCACTGTAAGAGTTCGCACAACTTAATCAACTATGCTAGAGCCCATAGTAGCTTGTGGCTGCATACGGAAGTTTCTAGTATGAATAATCTCATGATCCCTTTGAGCTTGGGTGGCGGTCCAAAAGAAAAACAGGCAATCACTGGAATACTCAGGTGCCTCAATCCACCCGGATGTGTATTTAAGTTGCCACCTTAGATAAACCATTAATTTAACAAACTCACATCTTTCATGGATACACTCACCCAATCCACGCCTACTAGCATAGCATGGCAAATAAGCAAACATAGAAGTAACTCCCAAAGGTTTGATAATAAAGGGTAATAAGTTCTACCTCATCTACTTCCCAAACCCACAATTTAATTAGATCCTAATCATGCAATGTTTGAGGATTGATCCAATGCAATAAAAACTGGGTAATAGGAAGTATGATCAAAGTGTTACTTGCCTTGCTGATGATACGCAAAACCTAGCGATTCGAAGTAGCAAGCGGCGCACTGCGGGTACTCTATCGCAAACAAACAAGCATACAATAAGTACTCAACTAATGCACAGGTAAAACTCAAATAAGATATCTAACCAGAAAGTTCAACTTAAGAACTCCGGTTGGCAAAAAGAATCAAATCGAATGAAGCAACGAGAGACAAACGGCAAAAGAAACAAGCTTCATTTACTATTCTGGATCTAGGTCAAATTTTACAGAGGCAAAAAATTGCTTGAGTTGGTTAAACAGAAAGAGGGTTTCGAGACGAAACTCCAGGCGCTTGAATCGCCTGATTCTGATAAACGAGCGAAAAGTTATACTAGAATGAAAATCGGATCAGGAATCGCGATCAGAAAAATCGCGGATTTAATCCAAGAAAAAGAAAAATGACAAACAGATTAATGAACGAACGTTCGTTATCTGGATCTAAACGATGAACACATTCGTTAAAACGAACGAACGAGCGAACGCTCGCTAATTAACTAAACCGAAGAAAAAACCGATCTATCTAAAAAACGAATCTAAAAAAACCGATGAAAACCAATGGTTTATTGAAGAAAAAACCGGTGGGCGGTGGCGGTTCGACCTCGTCAGCGGCGAGCTCCGGCGGCGGCGGGGTGGCGGCGCGGCGATGGCGGTGGCGGCGGCGGGCGGCGGCGGCGGCGGCGGGCGGCTGCAGCGGGCGGCGCGGCCTAGGGTTAGGGTTGGGGCGGCGGCTTGGGCTGCTCGGGCCCTCCGGGGCGCGCTATATAAAGCCCCAGCCAGGGAGTCCTGGCCGGATACGGCCCGTAGGTCGGTTCGCGTTTTTTTTAATAAATAATTATGCTAAGAAAAAAACAAAAGGAATACTAAACGGACTCCAGAATTCCCGAAATAAATTTTCCCCGGCTTCTAAAATCAAGCCGCACAGGATGAACATTTATTTGGGGCCTAAATGAAATTTTGAAAAACGTGCATTTTTCCTAAATTCAAATAAAATAGCAAATAAAACCAAAATAAAATCTTATTTGATTTTATTTTTAAATCCTCAATATTTCTTTATTTTTGGAAAGTCATTTTATTCCCTCTCTCATATTTTTATTATAGAAATAATTGAAGATAAAATAAATAAAATCAAATGATCCTATTTTCAAAATTTGAGAAAACTAAAATATGAAAATAACGAAATCCCCAACTCCCTCTGAGGGTCCTTGAGTTGCGTGAAATTTCTAGGATCAACCAAAATGCAATAAAATACAATATTCAATGATGATCTATTGTATAACATTCTAAATTGAAAATTTGGGATGTTACAAACCTACCCCCTTAAGATGAATCTCGCCCTCGAGATTCGGGTTGGCTAGAAAATAGGTGAGGGTGGTCCTTCAGCAATTCTTCCTCTCACTCCCAGGTGGCTTCATCCTCCGTGTGGTGGCTCCACTGAACTTTGCAAAACTTGATAACCTTGCTACGGGTGACTCGGCTGGCATACTCAAGAATCTTAATTGGTTTCTCCTCATAGGTCAAATCACTGTCCAACTGAATCGCTTCCAGCGGCACTGTATCTCTTAGCGGTATATCAGCCATCTTCGCGTGGCACTTCTTTAACTGGGAAACGTGGAACACGTCGTGAACTCCTAACAATCCTTCGGGCAATTCCAACTTATAGGCTACTTCTCCCATACGCTCCAAAACCTTGTATGGTCCTACAAAACGTGGCGTTAACTTTCCCTTAACTCCAAAGCGCTTAACTCCTCGAAGTGGAGATACTCGAAGATAAACTTGGTCTCCGACTTCGTAAACTGTCTCCTTGCGTTTAGAATCTGCGTAGCTCTTCTGCCTGGACTGGGCTACCTTGAGCCTATCGCGAATCAACTTTACTTTCTGTTCAGACCCTTAATCAGATCCGGTCCAAACAACTGACGGTCTCCAACTTCATCCCACGATAATGGGGTCCTACACCTCCTTCCGTACAAGGCTTCGAAAGGGGCCATCTTCAAACTAGATGGATAACTGTTGTTGTAAGAGAACTCTGCGTATGGCAAATTCTCGTCCCAACTAGATCCATAATCTAGCGCACAAGCTCTCAGCATATCCTACAAAATCTGATTGACTCTCTCGGTCTGTCCATCTGTCTGCGGATGGAAAGTTGTACTGAACTCTAGCCTGGTACCCAAGGTTTCATGCAACTGATTCTAGAACTTTGAGGTAAACTGGGTTCCTCTATCTGATACAATGCTCCTTGGAACTCCGTGCAGACATACGATCCTGGTCATGTATATCTTTGCCAACTTAGCACTGGTGTAGGTAGTCTTCACTGGGATGAAATGAGCTACCTTTGTCAAACGATTGACTACAACCCAAATCGAGTCATAGCCTGAACGCATTCTGGGCAATCCTGTGATAAAATCCATGCCTAACTTATCCCACTTCCATTCGGGTATTGACAATGGCTGTAGCAATCCCGCTGGCTTCTGATGCTCTGCCTTTACTCTCTGACATACATCACAAACTGCTACATACTCCGCAATATCCTTCTTCATTCCGGTCCACCAGAAAGTATCCTTCAAATCCAAATACATCTTGGTATTTCCTGGGTGAATTGAATATGGTGAATCATGGGCCTCTTGCAGAATCAACTTCCTGATTTCTGGGTCGTTGGGCACATAAACACGGTCTTCAAACCATAAGGTATCGTGCTCATCCTCATGAAATCCTTTAACTTTTCCTTTGCTCATTTTCTCCTTAATAGAAGCGATCTCCTTGTCAGTCCTTTGAGCTTCTCTGATCTTTTCCATCAAAGTAGACTGAATCTCCAATGCTGCTACATAGCCTCTCGGGACTATCTCCAAACATAGCTCACGAAGATTTTCGGCTAACTCCCTTGGTAAATCTCCCGTCATTAGAGTGTTGACATGGCTTTTACGGCTCAACGCGTCAGCTACTACGTTAGCCTTTCCGGGATGGTAATGCAATCTCATATCATAATCCTTGATGAGCTCCAACCATCTCCTTTGCCTGAGATTCAACTCCTTCTGCGTGAAAATATACTTCAAACTCTTGTGATCCGTGTACACCTCACAATGATTTCCAATGAGAAAGTGTCTCCAAGTCTTGAATGCATGCACTACGGCTGCTAACTCCAAATCATGTGTGGCATAATTTAACTCATGAGGCTTAAGCTGTCGAGAGGCATATGAAACCACTCTTCCTTCCTGCATAAGCACTGCTCCAAGTCCTCGACGTGAAGCGTCTTAATACACCTCATAATCCTTGGTCTGATCTGGCAAAATCAACACTGGTGATGTAACCAAACATTTCTTCAACTCCTGGAAACTGGCCTCGCATTCCTCGGTCCAAATGAACTTGGTATCCTTCTTCAACAACTCCATCATAGACTTCGCAATCTTCGAGAAATTTTCAATGAATCTCCGGTAGTATCCTGTGAGTCCAAGAAAACTCCGGATCTCCCCAACTGTTGTTGGTGCTTCCCAATTTTTCATAGTGTCAACCTTAGTGGGATCTACTACTATACCTTCTCCAGATATAACGTGTCCGAGAAATCCAACTTCCTTCAACCAAAACTCACATTTGCTAAATTTGGCATATAACTGATGTTCTTTGAGCTTACCAAGTACCAAACGCAAATGCTCCTTATGCTCCTCTTCATTTTTCGAGTAAACCAGGATATCATCAATGAACACTACGACGAACTTATCCAAAAACTCCATAAACACTTTGTTCATCATGTTCATAATATATGTAGGTGCGTTAGTCAGACCAAATGACATAACGGTATACTCGTACAGCCCATACCTGGTGGTAAAAGCCGTCTTAGGTATATCCTGTTCTCGAATCTTCAACTGATGGTATCCTGATCGCAGATCGATCTTGGAAAATACCTTAGCTCCTTGCAATCGATCAAACAGATCATTGATCATCGGTAGTGGGTACTTGTTCTTGATGGTTACTTCATTCAATCCTCGATAATCAACAACCATCCTTAACGATCCATCCTTCTTCTCCACTAGAAGTACCGGCAATCCCCAAGGCGAAGAACTTGGGCGAATATAACCTTTGTCCAGTAACTCCTTAATCTGCTTCTTAATCTCTTCCAAATCCTTTGCGGGCATCCTATATGGTCTCTTAGATATTGGCCCTGTCCTGGCAAAAGCTCAATCAAAAACTCAATATCTCTATCCGGTGGCATGCCGGGCAACTCCTCTGGAAATACACCAGGGAAATCCTTCACTACTGGTACTTCCTCCTGCACAACTCCTGTTAACGAATTTACTTGAGTCCTTTTAGGCACATGCCAGGATACATACTTGATCCTTCTCCCTTCTGGGGTGGTAAGGAAAATTGACTTACTAGCGCAATCGATGTTTCCTCCATACATCGACAGCCAATCCATACCCAGAATTACATCCAAACCTTGTGATTCCAAAATGATCAAATCTGAGGGAAACACATGCCTACCTATACTCAATGGCACATGAAAACATCCCTTACTAGCCATATACTCCGCTCCTGGTCAGCTTACTAACATAGGTGTTCTAAGAACTTTGGTGGGCAGGTTATACCTATCCACGAATCCCCTTGATATGTATGAATGTGATGCACCAGTATCGAAAAGAACGGGTGCAGTAAATGACTTAACCAAAAAACTTACCGATCACTACATCCGGCTGCTCTTCAACCTCCTCCACGTTAATGTGGTGTACCTGTCCCCTATTGAAAGGGTTCGGCTTCTTCCCAGAGCTTCCATTGCCATTTCCATTCTGAGATTCAGGACATTCATTGGCATAATGTCCGGTCTTCTAGCACTTAAAGCAAGTGACTTGGCTCAGGTCTCTCTTGGCTGGGGTTGATGGGTTGGTACGGTTCTGGCCATTGCTTCCTCCATTCCCATTACCATTCTTGGTGCCATTATGATTGTGCGAGCTACCTCCTCCATGGGTATGCTGAAAATGTCCTCCTGGTCTAGGGGTAAAACGTGGCTTCTGCTGAGCTCCTGAATTGTACTTTCCTTGGCCATACTTCCTCTTGCGATTCTCAATCTGCTGTTGCTTCCCTTCAATCATGAGAGCACGATCTACCAACTCCTGGTAGTTGTTGAAGGTTGCTACCATCAACTGCATGCTCAACTCGTCATTCAGTCCTTCCAGAAACTTCTCCTGCTTAGCTGCATCCGTAGCAACATCATCTAGAGCATAACGTGCTAGCTTACTAAAGTCCTCCACATACTGGCCAACTGTCCGTCCTCCTTGGCGCAAGTTGCGAAAATCACGCTTCTTCATGGCCATAGCTCCTGTGGAAACATGCGCAGTATGGAAAGCCTGCTGGAACTGGTCCCATGTGACAGTGTCGATAGGGAAAGTGGCGATGAAATTCTCCCACCATGATGTTGCGGGTCCTTCAAGCTGATGTGCGGCAAACTTCACCTTTTCCGCATCTGTGCATCCTGCCGTGGTCAACTCCCTTGCTGTCTTGCGGAGCCAATCATCTGTTACTATAGGCTCGGTGCTATTGGAAAACACCGGCGGATTCAGCCTAAGAAAACGGGCTAAGTGATCAACAGGTGGTGGTGGTGGTGGGTTGTTGTTGTTCCCCTGATTTTGATTCTGGACTAGCAACTGCATCAACGTGTTCTTCTGCTGGATCAACTGAGTGAGCTCCGGTGGGTAGGTAAATCTGGGGTCACGTCTCGGAGGCATCTGAGGGTTTAGAAAAGATGAGATTTAAGAACAGAGAGGGGTCTAGAGAGAAAACACTACCCATATGCACATGAGGCAAAAGCAAACAATTCACTTCATTCAATCAAACAAAGGCATACAATCGATCTAACTATCGCAAAAGTGCTTGGACTACTATATGTACATGGTGGACTACTACTACTGTTGGGGTGGTCTACTAGAAATATTCTTCGGTTGCAGACTCCATGATATCTGCTCCAGCTTCATCAACATAGTCATCATCGCTATCATCTGGATCTGAGTCGGTGTCGTCGATGATGATGTAGTCTTCCGGGCGAATCTCCTTGGGTTCTTCGTCTTCTTCTACTGGTGTAGGGCCTCCCATGAATATTGCTAGCTTCATTGTTAGGTCGGCATTCTTATCCACTAGTACTTCGATTTCCTCTTCATAATCTTCACGTGTAGCCTTGAGTTCTTCCTCTAGTTCCTTGATTCTTGTCCTCACTTTCTTCAGATCTATCATGTCGGCGCACATCTGGTTCTCCTGACGTTGAATGTGCTGGTTTAACTCCTGGATAAAAGCTGCAATTGATCTATCCTTCCTGGTGCTGATCATCTCCCAGTGCTCATCTCGGCGCCCACAAATCTGGTAGATGGTATCCTTGAGATCATTGCGGTAAACTTCTCCAATATGTCCCATGGCGATGTGAGCTACCATGCTCTTTCCTAGACTCCAGGTTGGTGCATCAAAGAAAAACTCTATGGGCTCAGTGACTGGCATGAACGTCCTTTCTGGAACTTGAACTTGAATCATCCAGCGCTCCTCTTCAGGTAAAGTGGCGTTGTAGGTTCCGGTGAAGCTTGGTACTCCTATGTTCAGATATCTAGTGACTTCCTTCAAGTGACGTCCAAAGGGTGTATCTTCATCCGGTTGCGTAAACTTGTTCCTTGCATCTGCCATCCTAAAAAAATAGAAAAGATGAGGAGTCAGAATGAGAAGAGTGAGTAGTGATCTAGGGCTTTAGCTTAGTGGGCGTGTCCTACAGTCAGCGTGTGCTCTGATACCATCTTATAGTGACCAGACCTCAAACGTTCCAATCTCTGTGCTCCGGTGTCATCCCTGGATCAGTAATGCTGACACCACACAGTACTTGAAGGATTTATAACAGAGTAGCAATCACACACTTATTACATCGAGTGTCTCAAAAGAGAACTATTACAATAAAATGGCATAAGGCCATCTAATAACGATAACAGCAGAAGGCTTGGAAGATAAGTGAGTCCATCAACACCAACGGCATCACTGAGTATAGAACCACGACCTATAGGCACCTTACTCGTCGTCTAAAAAGTCTGCAACATGAACATTGCAGCCCGAAACGGGTCAGCACATGGAATATGCTGGCAATGTAACACATAGATAGCAATGAAAGAATAAGGCTATACTACATGCATATTTGGCTGGTGGAAAGCTCTATGGTTACAGTTTTGCGTAAAGCCAATTTTTCCCTACTGCAAAGGAATACATTTTATTTAACTAACATGGTGGTTGTTAAACATTGAGAGTGTAGACACCCTCTCAATCCCAATTAAGCATCATCATTAAAACCCAACAAAATTAATTAGAGTAACATGATGAGATTCACATGATAATCCAAGTACTAGATACTCAAGATGTCCATAATCGGGGACACAGCTAACCATGATTAGTTTATACACTCTGCAGAGGTTTGCGCACTTTTCCCCACAAGACTCGATCGCCTCCGTTTGATTTCTCGCACTACATGGTGTTTGAGAAACGGATGACTAAGACATAGTCTTTAGAAGCGCTAGCACCTTACGATCGGGTAGACCGTTACACCTACTTTCCCCTACATCTGCTAGTCTACCACTGTAAGAGTTCGCACAACTTAATCAACTATGCTAGAGCCCATAGTAGCTTGTGGCTGCACACGGAAGTTTCTAGTATGAATAATCTCATAATCCCTTTGAGCCTGGGTGGCAGTCCAAAAGAAAAACAGGCAATCATTGGAATACCCAGGTGCCTCAATCCACCCAAATGTGTATTTAAGTTGCCACCTGAGATAAATCATTAATTTAAAAAACTCACATCTGTCATGGATACACTCACCCAATCCACGTCTACTAGAATAGCATGGCATAATAAGCAAACGTAGAAGTAACTCCCGAAGGTTTGATAATAAAGGGTAATAAGTTCTACCTCATCTACTTCCCAAACCCACAATTTAATTAGATCCTAATCATGCAATGTTTGAGGATTGATCTAATGCAATAAAAACTGGGTAATAGGAAGTATGATCAAAGTGTTACTTGCCTTGCTGATGATACGCAAAACCTAGCGATTTGAAGTAGCAAGTGGCGCACTCCGGGTACTCTATCGCAAACAAACAAGCATACAATAAGTACTCAACTAATGCACAGGTCTTAAATAAGAGATCTAACCAGAAAGTTCACTTAAGAACTCCGGTTGGCAAAAAGAATCAAATCGAACGAAGCAACGAAAGACAAACGGCAAAAGAAACAAGCTTCGTTTACTATTCTGGATCTAGGTCAAATTTTACAGAGGCAAAAACTTGTTTGAGTTGGTTAAACGGAAAGAGGGTTTCGAGACGAAACTCCAGGCGCTTGAATCGCCTGATTCCGATAAACGAGCAAAAAGTTATACTAGAACAAAAATCGGATCAGGAATCGCGATCAGAAAAATCGCGGATTTAATCCGAGAAAAAGAAAAATGACGAACAGATTAATGAACGAACGTTCGTTATCTGGATCAAAACGATGAACACGTTCGTTAAAACGAAGGAACGAGCGAACGCTCGCTAATTAACTAAACCAAAGAAAAAAAACTGATCTATCTAAAAAACGAATCTAAAAAAACTGAAAAAAACCGATGAAAACCAACGGTTTTCTGAAGAAAAAAAAACGGCGGGCGGTGGCGGTTCGACCTCGTCGGCGTCGAGCTCCGGCGGCGGCGGCGCGGCGACGGCGGGCGGCGGCGGCGGCTGCAGCGGGCGGCGTGGCCTAGGGTTAGGGTTGGGGCGGCGGCTTGGGCTGCTCGGGCCCTCCGGGGCGCGCTATATAAAGCCCCGGCCAGGGAGTCCTAGCCGGATACGGCCCGTAGGTCGGTTCGCGTTTTTTTTAATAAATAATTATGCTCAGAAAAAAACAAAAGGAATACTAAACTGACTCCAAAATTCCTGACATAAATTTTGCCCGGCTTCTAAAATCAAGCCGCACAGGATGAACATTTATTTGGAGCCTAAATGAAATTTTAAAAAACACGCATTTTTCCTAAATTCAAATAAAATAGCAAATAAAATCAAAATAAAATCTTATTTGATTTTATTTTTAAATCCTCAATATTTCTTTATTTTGGGAAAGTCATTTTATTCCCTCTCTCATATTTTTATAATAGAAATAATTGAAGATAAAATAAATGAAATCAAATGATCCTATTTTCAAAATTTGCGAAAACTCAAATATGAAAATAACGAAATCCCCAACTCTCTCCGAGGGTCCTTGAGTTGCGTGAAATTTCTAGGATCAACCAAAATGCAATAAAATATGATATGCAATCATGATCTATTGTATAACATTCCAAATTGAAAATTTGGGATGTTACATTTTAGCAAGTATTGCAACAAGGAAATACAATCAATTAAAGAGCAATTTTCATAATTAAATTCCTTGAAATCCAATATAGTGGGCTTAGCATCATCTAGGGTTTTATTTCTTTTAATCCCACTTTTATCAATTTCACCATCAAGATCTAAATACTCCGAATTTTTAGAACGCCTTCTAGGTAAAGGTGGATCATATTCAGTCCCATCATTATCAAGATTAATATTGCAAAACAAAGATTTAATAGGGGACACATCAATAACTTTTAGATCTTCATCATTATTTTCATAGGAACTAGAAGAACACGCTTTAATAAAGGCATTTTTCATAGCACGCGTCCTAGCGGTTCTTTCCTTGCACTCATCAATGGAAATTATCATGGCTTTGAGAGACTCATTAATATCATGCTTAGGAGGAATAGATCTAAGCTTTAAAGAATCAACATCAAGAGAAATTCTATCAATGTTCCTAGCCAAATCATCAATCTTAAGCAATTTTTCTTCAATCATAGCATTAAAATTATTTTGCGAAGAAATAAATTCTTTAATACTAGATTCAAAATCAGAGGGCATCTTATTATAATTTCCATAAGAATTGTTGTAGGAATTACCATAATTATTAGAGGGATTACTAGGATAAGGCCTAGGATTGAAATTTCCTCTATATGCGTTGTTACCAAAATTGTTCCTACCAACAAAATTCACATCCATAGATTCATTGTTATTCTCAATCAAATTAGACAAGGGCATATAATTAGGATCAGAAGAAACACTCTTATTAGCAAATAATTTCATAAGTTCATCCATCTTTCCACTCAAAATATTAATTTCTTCTATCGCATGCACCTTTTTATTAGTAGATCTTTCAGTATGCCATTGAGAATAATTAACCATAATATTATCTAGGAGTTTAGTAGCATCTCCTAAAGTGATTTCCATAAAAGTTCCTCCCGCGGCCGAATCTAAAAGATTTCTAGAAGAAAAATTCAATCCGGCATAAAAATTTTGTATAATCATCCACAAATTCAAACCATGAGTAGGGCAATTACGTATCATTAATTTGATTCTCTCCCAAGCTTGTGCAACATGTTCATGATCAAGTTGCTTAAAATTCATAATATCATTTCTAAGAGAGATGATCTTAGCGGGAGGAAAATACTTAGAGATAAAAGCATCTTTGCACTTGTTCCATGAATCAATACTATTTTTAGGCAAAGATGAAAACCAAGCTTTAGCACGATCTCTAAGCGAAAAAGGAAATAGCTTCAATTTAACAATATCATTATCGACATCTTTATTCTTTCGCATGTCACACAAATCAACGAAGCTATTAAGATGGGTAGCGGCATCTTCACTAGGAAGGCCAGAGAACGGATCTTTCATGACAAGATTCAGCAAAGCAGCATTAATTTCACAAGATTCAGCATCAGTAAGAGGAGCAATCGGAGTGCTAAGGAAATCATTATTGTTGGTATTGGTGAAGTCACACAATTTAGTATTATCTTGAGACATCGCGACAAACAAGCAATCCAACACACGAGCAAACAAAAAGCAAACGGGCAAAAGAGGCAAATAGAGAAAGAGAGTGAGGATAGAGAGAGAGAGGGCGAATAAAACGGCAAGGGTGAAGTGGGGGAGAGGAAAATGAGAGGAAAATGGCAAATAATGTAATGCGGGAGATAGGGATTGTGATGGGTACTTGGTATCTTGACTTTTGCGCAGACTCCCCGGCAACGGCGCCAGAAATTCTTCTTGCTACCTCTTGAGCACTGCGTTGGATTTTCCCGAAGAGGAGAGGATGATGCAGCAAAGTAGCGTAAGTATTTCCCTCAATTTTTGAGAACCAAGGTATCAATCCAGTAGGAGGCTACGCGCGAGTCCCTCGTACCTACACAAAAACAATAGCTCAACGCAACCAATGCGCTTAGGGGTTGTCAATCCCTTCACGGTCACTTACGAAAGTGAGATCTGATAGAGATGATAAATAATATTTGTTTGGTATTTTTGGTATAGAGATGCAAAGTAAAAGGTAAAAGCAAAGCAATAATAAAGTGATGGAGATTGATATGATGAGAAAGAGACCCGGGGGCCATAGGTTTCACTAGTGGCTTCTCTCAAGAGCATAAGTATTCTACGGTGGGTGAACAAATTACTGTTGAGCAATTGACAGAATTAAGCATAGTTATGAGAATATCTAGGTATGATCATGTATATAGGCATCACGTCTGAGACAAGTAGACCGACTCCTGCCTGCATCTACTACTATTACTCCACTCATCAACTGCTATCCAGGATGCATCTAGAGTATTAAGTTAAAAACAGAGTAACGCCTTAAGCAAGATGACATGATGTAGAGGGATAGTTTCATGCAATATGATAAAAAAACCATCTTGTTATCCTCGATGGCAACAATACAATACGTGCCTTGCTGCCCCTTCTGTCACTGGGAAAGGACACCGCAAGATCGAACCCAAAGCTAAGCACTTCTCCCATGGCAAGAACAACCAATCTAGTAGGCCAAACCAAACTGATAATTCGAAGAGACTTTCAAAGATAACCAATCATACATAAAAGAATTCAGAGAAGATTCAAATATTATTCATATATAGACTTGATCATAAACCCACAATTCATCGGTCTCAACAAACACACCGCAAAAAGAAGATTACATCGAATAGATCTCCACGAGAGAGGGGGAGAACATTGTATTGAGATCCAAAAACAGAGAAGAAGCCATCTAGCTACTAACCATGGACCCGTAGGTCTGAAATAAACTACTCACACTTCATCGGAGGGGCTTGGATGATGATGTAGAAGCCCTCCGTGATTGATGCCCCCTCCGGCAGAGCTCCGAAACAGGCCCCAAGATGTGATCTCGTGGATACAGAAAGTTGCGGCGACGGAATTAGGTTTTTGGCTCCGTCCCCGATCATTTGGGGTACGTAGGTATATATAGGAGGAAGAAGTACCTTGGTGGAGCTTCGAGGGGCCCACGAGGCAGGGGCGCGCCCTAGGGGGGGCACGCCCTCCACCCTCGTGGCTTTCTTGACGGAGGGTCCAAGTCTCGTGGATCTTATCTGATGAGAAAATCACGTTTCCGAAGGTTTCATTCCGTTTGGACTCCGTTTGATATTATGTTTCTCCAAAACACTGAAATAGGCAAAAAAACAACAATTCTGGGCTGGGCCTCCGGTTAATAGGTTAGTCCCAAAAATAATATAAAAGTGGAAAATAAAGCCCAATATAGTCCAAAACAGTAGATAATATAGCATGGAGCAATCAAAAATTATAGATACATTGGAGACGTATCATAGTGTAGCATGTTACTGCTTTCCGTAAATCCTATCCTGATGCATAGCCTGCCATTGTTGCTACAGTTATTGGTACCCTACCTGCAATCCTAAATGCTTAGTATAGGATGCTAGTTTATCATCAGTGGCCCTACATTCTTGTCCGTCTGCCATGCTATACTATCGGGCCGTGATCACTCGAGAGGTGATCACAGGCATATACTTATATATATATATATATAATGATACTTGTGGTGACTAAAGTCGGGTCGGCTCGTAGAGTACCCGCGAGTGATTCACAGATTGGGTCCGAAAGGACGTTTGTCCGGACGACCATCTGAGTGAACCTTTGTGGCGGAGCGACAGGGCAGGTTGAGACCGCCTAGGAGAGAGGTGGGCCTGGCCCTGGTCGGCGTCCGTGGTTATTTCAAAATAACACGCTTAACGAGATCTGGGTATTTGATCTGAGTCTGGCCATTGGCCTATACGCACTAACCAACTACGCGGGAACAGTTATGGGCACTCGACGTCGTGGTATCAGCCAAAGCCTTCTTGACGTCAGCGACTGAGCGGCGCGTGCCGGGTTGGACTGGGATGCGTGCTCTTGTATAAGGGAGGCTAGGTCTGCTCACCGGCCGTGTACACAACGTGCAGGTGTGCAATGGGCGGTGTTCCCAGACCCCTGCGCCATAGGATTTAGACCGACGTGCTGACCTCTCTGTTATGCCTATGTAGGGCTGCGGCGTGTTGATCTTCTGAGGTCGGGCATGACCTAGAAAAGTGTGTCCGGGCAAAGGGGATCGAGCGTGTTGGGAAATGTGGTGCACCCCTGCAGGGAAGTTTATCTATTCGAATAGCCATGTCCCTCGGTAAAAGGATGACCCGGAGTTGTACCTTGACCTTATGACAACTAGAACCGGATACTTAATAACACACACCCTTCCAAGTGCCAGATATAGCCGGTGATCGCTCTCTCACAGGGCGATGAGGGGAGGATCACCGGGTAGGATTATGCTATGCGATGATACTTGGTGAACTTGCCATCTAGTCTCTTCTACATGATGCAAGATGGAGGTTGCCAGATGCGTAGTCTTCGATAGGACTAGCTATCCCCCTCCTATTCTGGCATTCTGTAGTTCAGTCCACATATGATACCCCTTTTCCATTTGTACCAATGCATGCATATGTAGTGTAGCTCCTTGCTTGCGAGTAGTTCGGATGAGTACTCACGATTGCTTTTCTCCCCTTTTCCCCCTTTCTATATCCGATTGTTGCGACCAGACGTTGGAGTCTAGGAGCCAGACGCCACTGTCAATGACGACTGCTACTACTCAAGAGGTACCTACTACTACATGCAGGCCGCTGGCGACGACCAGGAGTAATTTAGGAGGATCCCAGGCAGGAGGCATGCGCCTCTTTCAATTTGTATCCCAGTTTGTGCTAGCCTTCTTAAGGCAAACTTGTTTAACTTTTGTCTGTACTCAGATATTGTTGCTTCCGTTGACTCGTCTATGATCGAGCTCTTGTATTCGAGCCCTCGAGGCCCCTAGCTTGTAATATGATGCTTGTATGACTTATTTTATTTGTTGAGTTGTGTTGTGATATCTTCCCGTGAGTCCCTGATCTTGGTCGTACACGTTTGCGTGTACGATTAGTGTACGGTCAAATCGGGGGCGTCACAAGTTGGTATCAGAGCCGACTGTCTGTAGGAATCCCCTTCCATACTCCTTGGCCAAAGTCGAGTCTAGTCACTGAAAAACTTTTACTAACATGGATATGTGCCTTACGGGCCCACGTTGCCATTTGGGTGGTATTAGGATCTTTTACTCCTCATCTATACTCTAGGACTGTGATCTCTCTTCTATTCGGGTTAAATAATTTTGCTAACTCTAACTCTATGTTCTCGTAAATGCTTTCTCCCGAAGAGCCCCTTCATTCCATATGATGGCCTGCTTCACCAGAAGATTCTGAAGATACTCTCCGATGTTATCCCGAGAACTTGTGCTCATTGCGTTTGCAATTCCCTTCCACCATCAACCCCTATAGATAACTACATGCACTGCCATTCTTACCTTTGTCCCTAGTTGCTCTTGTTATTACAAGATACCCCGAAATACTCGTTGTTGTTCCAAGAATCCTTGTGCCTACTGCCTTGCAGTTCCTTGTCACCTGAATACACCTACAAATTAATCCTCACACACACACCAATGATTTGTTTCTCCCCAGTTGTTCATGTGTTTCACCAAAGTCTTCGAAATACTATTTGATCTTCTGAAAATCCTCAGCAGCTTATAGCTCTTGAAATTCTTGCTTGCTTGCATTATGGTTAATCACATAAGTATAGTAATCTTATTGGCATCCTTTGCCACTATCATTTTGAGCCCATTGATTCAATGTGAATGCTGGCAATCCTCAACCAGATGCTAGAATTCATCCTTCCGGCTCAGACATTTTAAACGTGAGCTGGATCTCGACCAATCAATTTGCCATCGATTGTACCCCTAAGGCTATACAACTTATCCATCCCTAGTCAGAGCATTGCTTCTGATCCCTTGTCTTGGAATTCGTAATTCCTTTGCATTTGAGCTTTGAGTTAGTCAGTTGTTTCTATAATCTGATCTCCTTGCATTATTTCTTCCTCTGGTTGAGTACCGATGCTCACATCAGATCCCTTATGGACCACCAGATCCTTTGTTGGATTTTGTCCGACACCGTCCTTCATATTCATCAAACTTGTGAGCCTCTCCTTGGATATATAATTCCTTTGGTAAATTGTATCCTCTGCTTTGTGAACCATGCTCTACTTTCGAACTTGTATTATCTACTCCGAAGTTTATAGTATATGTTCCTAAGATGCCCTGATGGGTTGAACCTACGCCTTCCCTCATCCGTGTGAACTCGAAAGATTTCATGGGTCATACTTATCTGGTATTGCCCCAGGTAAAAAAACTTTCAACAACTAATGTCATTTTCAAAATGAGAGGTGAATGGAACGTTATACATTGAAGAAGTGGGAGTCGACCTTGAACTTTGTGTTCATGCCCATGGACACGATGTATATCCTATCATGGAAGCTTCTTGTAATAATAACTATTCCCTTGATATAATATCATTTGGTATTTGTGAATTGATCCTTTGCAATCGTGGTTCCGATCATATTTTCTCCTTGATTCCATTTCTCAGACTAGTTAAAGCACTTGTGATCAATACACCTCTGCAACCTCTATTATGTTCTACCTTCGAGTATTACCCCGTGGTATCTCGATAAAATCACAGAACCATATTACTTCTTATGAGTTCTTCTTCAAGTATTATTTCTCACCGATTCCAATTTTTCCTCGGGTTCTGAGTTGTTGGACACTCAGGGACACCAAATAGTGAATCGAGTCCGTAATTCGATTCATTAACTCTAAGTAATTTTCGTTGCTTATGAGTTTAATAACCCTTCAAGTCATTCCTAGCCTGATTGGCCATATCATTATCGTGCAAAATTTTAACTATGCTACCTGGCCCTTCTTCTTGGAGCAAATTTTTGACGAGGAGCTAAGCTCATGTCGATCTTTCCTCATCATATCTTGCTTCGGAGTTTGTGTCGTATCATTGGTTCCATTAACCTTTCTCTTCATCATTCCTTTAACTTGATGTCATCGCCGATCTATTAAATCTTCGTGGAGCCTCCGACAAAATTTGTCGTGATCATCAGCAACATCTTGACTCCTTCCTGGATATCAGTCGAGTTCCCGATGAGAAATGCCATCCTTACCCCTCGATGATTTGTGTTACCATCGACAACACCCTTACCGTTCTTTCATCACCAACTCGTTCTGTTATGGATGCAACCTGCTATCCAGCTTGCATTATATTCTACCTTGAAGTATTACTGTCTTTTATGTCAAGGATGTTGTGAGACTTGCTCCACCTCATAACAATTCTTGATACGGTGATACTTATCGTCGTATCCTTTTGTTTCTTAGTCCGCGTGTTGATTCTAACCGGGATGCAGTGAACGGAACTGTTGGGATTTTGCACTTCTAGCAACCCTAATGCTTTGAAATTAATGGTCGATATTTCATTCTTGGACCATTGGTTATCGAATCACCATTCTAACATTGATCATGCTACCTAAGCCCATATTTCGGGTGCACCTTTCAATCAATGTTTAACTATGTATGTTTTCCTCGAGCATACCTCATTATATCATTTGATCTGACAAATGTTATCTCCTTGTTCACATAAGTGTGGGAATCCATCTTTTGGAAATCTCAATGAATTGTCGCTGAGTCAATCAGCCACCTCCTCACCTCCCCTTGATTTAATGATGAACTCTTGCTTCGGAACTTGCTTCTATAGTTCATTTCCCGAGAATCTTATAATGTCATCTCGTCGATTTTTGTTGCACCTCTTCTCAGGCATCCTGAGTCTGAGGTATCCTGACACCAATCACATCTGAATCTCAGTCAGATATGATGGTTGGAACATATTTCCAGGAGTAATAACATCTTTACATGACATGGTAAGGTGATGTCATGCCTAGCACACCTGGCCGGAGCACCTAGTGTTATAGTTTCCTTTTCTGCAAGGTTAACCATTCTTCCAGGAGGAAATCGTAAGACTTATTCTATATGTTGTTCCTGATGAATCCTTTGTGTATCCAAGTTCGATCTTTGCTTGAATACCATGTCAATGCTATCTCGAAGCATGTATTTGGTACTCCAAATTTCAATAAGGACATTTGAAGCACAATGCTAAATGTTTCTTGCTCAATTATCCAAACACCGTTGCATGGGTGATGTCATGAAATTTCTCTCCCCTTACCAAAAGGGTTTTCTACATTATATCATGTCGTGGATATCATGTTCTGCTTGTCCTTGGGAAGAATATACCATTGAAATATGTGTTTAAACACATTTTCCTTTCCATTGTTCTGTTTAAACTTGATAATCACTTTTCCTTTCCATTGGTTTGTTTAAACCTTCTTGTGTTTTATATTGTATAAGCAGTAATAATCCCTGCTTATGTAAACACCTCGATGTACCACTCTGTCAGAAAGACCCTGTTACTTTTGTTGATGACATTCCGGTAACCACCGATGGACGAGAATCTTGCCTACTGGTCCGCCTCGTTCAACGAGCAGGAAAATGGTTCTCTTCATCCCTCACCCTTGGTATCGATGTTATTGCCGACATAACTGACAGGCTACCCTCTGACATGCCTTGCTATCGTGACCGAGCAAGAAGTCAACGCCCTTCCTACTTTTAACCACATGGTGGGCCCATAACCCACAGTTCCACAGGATCGAAACCTGACTCTTATGTACACCCATGTTGCCAAAGCTATTCCTCACGCGTGACCTCATATGTAATTCACGAGCCACCCTCCGAGAGATCATCAATTCTGGTATCAGACTTAATACTTATTCCCGTTGCTTTGAACCCCTTTCACGCCCTATTTCGGGCATCGAACGATTGCCTGCCCGCTCGAAACTTCCCATGATACCTCCTTACTTGCTCTCGAAATTTTCTTAAGTTTCAATTCGAGAGTTACTTTCCGCCACCTTCCCTGATGTTATTGACCAGATAGTCAACCTTGCAGAGGTCCGTTCTTCCAGAATTCCCACCCTCTATTCATTCGTAAGTCCATTGGAGTTCTCAAAGAAAAGGACGACTTCTCCATGATGACCTGAAGAAGAGAAATGAAGACGTCAATGTAATGGATCGACCTCTTCGAGAAGAGCAACCAAGGCCGAGAAGATCCGTTAGAATTTCATAACTAGACCTCCCCCCCCCTTCTCTACCTATTAAATCTCAGGACGATATTTCTTGTAGTGGAGGAGAATTGTGACGCCCGGATAATTACTCTACAGTAAACTTCTACTAATGATGCCACATCCCCACGATTACTGTTGCTATTCTCGCAAAGATTCAAATACCGTTCGAATTCAAATTTAAAATAAAGTTAAACAATAAAACTTTTCAAACATTAAAACTAAAATGTTCTAAATCTATCCCTAATAATAATAAAGCACGGATTGACTCTGTGGGTTCACCATCACAATACGCTTTCTTCTCATGTCATAATACGCTTTTACAATTTGTATAGACAAAATCGTAATATAAACAAGGTGGTACTAATTACAATAAAGTGCCAATAGGCTTTCCCTTGAAAAAACATGTATTCCTTGATCTATCCCGGCCACCACACGCATCGTGACTCCATCATATTCCTTGCACATATTTTCCCTTAAAAAACATGTATTCCTTGATCTATCCCGGCCACCACACAGCATCGTGACTCCATCATATTCCTTGCGCATATTCCACACGCGGCTGGAGCGCAACGTGGTAGCGTGGCTTGACGTGACCCTCGAGTCGCATCATCATGGAGCGGCAGGAGCGGCGCCCCCAACGCGAGGCACGGCGGCAAGGTCTCAGCCTCCTGACACTGAGACACGGGGGATTAGGACGGAGTGGCCTCAAGCCCTCAACCTATTGGCATGAAGATAACTCTAGGCACGGCGGCAAGGTCTCAGCCTCCTAACGCGGAGACATGGAGGATTAGGACGGCGTGGCCTCAAGCCCTCAACCTATTGGCATGAAGGTAACCCTGGCGTTGTCCACAGCACGGCACTCAGGTCCTCTGGCTATTGATGACGGCATCGCAAAATAGGTCCATAGATTTTGGTCCAGCCGCATGACCCGGCGCAGCTCGATTCCAGTGAACCGAGACGTCTCTCGTCAACACTAACTAACAGGAGGCTAGCACTTGACAGAAGAAGCACCTTGATTGATTCTAATGGTTGGGTGCGTACGTAGCCGATGCATGCACGTACGACTAGATTTACTTTCCGAGGGGTATTCCTCAAGCTAGCTTCATAGATAAATCTGATTTTCTTTCTGAGGGGTATTCTGCAAGCTAGCTTATAGATAAAGCTAGCACGAGGCACGGTCCTTGATTAATTTCAGCGGCCGTATGCGTACCGATGTACCCCGATCGACTCTGGAGCTAGCTACAACAGACTCGGAACACATGGAGGAACTAGCGATTGCTGTAGTGCCAAGCTCTCCTTGCTTTATTCTCATCGTTGCTTGCTTTGTTTCAGATAGTGTTGATTACAGTGTACTCCCTCTGTAAACTAATATAAGAGTGTTTAGATCATTAAAATAGTGATCTAAACGCTCTTATATTAGTTTACGGAGGGTGTACCAAGCAATTCACACCTATTTGAATAGGAAGTCCGGCTTAATTCCTACAATTTTGAATAGGAAGTAGGAAGTCTGGCTTAATTCCTATAAATTTGATGATCTACTCCTATTTGAATAGGAAATCTGGCTTACTTCCTATAAATTTGACATCAATTTGAGTCTGTCCACATCATGTAGATTTTGCAGGTCCGCGGCTTTACACAATCGAAGAAGTTTCACTAATCTCAGGTAACAATGTGATCTTCTCTTCCATGTATGATTGACATGTTGACTTGGACTAATTAACTAGATTGCAGAAACATTAATTTCAGCCTTTTTTAGGGATTTTCAAAGATTTTTGTTTTTGAGGTAAAATCAATATTCTTTCTCCCACTTATCAGTCATTGATGGCATTGTTAATCTCAATGGTGTTATGCAATTATTGTTGCCCAGTGGTTCGAAAAAGTAGTGTTGTCTGGTCTATGTTTTAATTTTGCAACTTTTTGGCTCATGCACCTGGAAATCATATTGGTTTGTGCCTTTGTGGAGTTTTATTATCTTCAACACTCAAATTTTTAGGTCAGAGCAGATCGATGTTTGTTTACTCAGATTATTGTGGTGCCGATTCATCAGTACGTTATGCATGGCATCATCTTTTCAGTCACGTACGAGCTGTCGTCAAACGTAAGATTGCCATTGTAACCGACGCTCCTAATCTCGCCGGAATCATTATCAACAGTAGGGGAGCAATCAAGTTCATCAAAATATCAATGATCTCTTTGTCCAGATAACTGTATCATGTCTTTCAGAATCGTAAGCCTGCAAATGATTTCGTACAACCATCAGGTTTGCCGAGAATCTATTTGTCCAAATAATTGTGAATAACACCTTCCCTTGTATTCGGAAGCACATAATTTTTTTAAATCTGAATCATGCACTTAATTTCATGGAAATTATTGTTGGCCACATACATTCTAAGTGCATATTTAAAATTTAGCATCAACACACTGGATGTCATGGAGGCCACGGTGCAAAGAAAAAAGGTTTGCAATGGATGTATTTTAAAGCTATCTTTGGAAGGACAAAGTTTCAAAGTAAATTAAGATAGCATGAAATGTTGCTATCTTACTAAGCTTAGCAAATGTTATTCAATTGACTTGATATAACTAGGGTAATCATTTTGTGATCTCTTCAAAGATTTTTTTTTGGTGTCGGATGTTGCAAATCCGTTTATTACGTTTCCTTCTGCATCAAAGAAAATTGAGTTATACATTAAACTATGTAGGTCTGCCATGCAAGCAAGGTTAGAAGAAATTTCGTAATCACTAACAGGCATTTGGCGACTTACTAATTAAACCTTAACTTTTTATCTATGTACATACATGTACGATCGTCATGATTTAGGCTCTTAATAATATATCAACTAATGAATATAATTGTTCCTCACACATGGCAAATTAACTAGGAAGGTAATTCATATATTTAAATTAACCATTTTTTACAATGACAATGAACATATCTTTTATGAGCAGTTATATGTGTATATCTCCTTTTCCTTTTATTTCTCAAGGATGCACATGTCTGTGTGGGGGAAAACATAATGTAATCGACATCAATCTATAACTATTAATAAAGGGATCAATGCTTCTGCCCATCCATCTTAAAATTACCCACTAAGCCATCCATAAGTGAAAACAATGGTTCACTTTACGGGCCATTGCCTTTGGTTTATATATACTGCAATCCCTAATGGATCAAAATCACACATCCAGCCCACTGGCCAGGGACTTACTCCACTACCCAGGTTTCAACCCTAGCCCCGCCCCTTTCGAAAATTCCTATTATATATGTTTACTACCCCATTTAACTTGAGTAGGTATGATAGTTTGATGCTTCCCCAAAAGATATTATTGGTACTATAGTGGAGGTTGATTCCTACCAGGTACCATATGCTAAAGGTTATGATAGGTACATAGTCATCCTATTTTCCACTGTGCACAATAATCAACCAATATATGATGAAATGTTGACTCCTACCGGCTACCATATGCTAAAGGTTATCATAGGCACATTGTCATCCTATTTTCCACCGTGCACAATAATCAAACAATATACGATGATGTACACTAAGTTGTTGATGCGAGCTTTATGTAAACAACTCGCTTAATGTTGATCTCCACATTTTTTGAAATTGTGCCCATAAAGATTTTTGGAAACACCTTGAGTACACTTCAAAAATCATTCAAACATTATCTTTTTCCGCAACATCACGTATCATGTTATTTGTTGTGTGAAGATTTCAAGGGATTTGTTGGTGTAGACGAGTGGGTGTATGATAGGTGATTTTTTCTTTCTCCCGTTGCAACACACATGCATGTTTAAATGTTCTAAATGTGACAAATAAATTCATGAGTAATAATGTTGGAGAAACCAACATTTCTTATAATATTTAAATGCACTAAAACAACCAAAACAGAGGGCATAATAATTAATTTAATGCCTTTGATAAAGTTCCATTGATATAACTAATTTAGTAGTGTGCCAAAATAATTGAGGCAGTAGACTAATTAGTAATACTAATTTAGTTGCTCACTTCGTATTTTATAAAACAAAATTAAAAGAAACTTTAAATGAAAACAGTAAAAGAAAAAATAAGAAAAACACAATACAAAAAAAGAGAACAACCCCCCCTCCACTCCCCCCCCATCACTACAACGAGGGGCCAACCGGCCCAGCTACCTCAACCAACGCCGGCCCAGTCACGACCTATATGGCCTATCCCCCCCGACCCCTATACTCCACCTACCCCCACTCCTCCCGATCCCTTCTCCTCCACGTTCTTCTCCCCTGTATGAGCCAGACACTCCTGTCGCCGCCGCTCGTTGCACCGGTCGAGCTCCCAGCCGCGCCACCAGTGTTGTCTGCTCTGCCAGCACTGCCTTGACGGAAGGAGCTCCGCGCGCGGGGGGGGGGAGCTCGGCTGGTCAAGGGTGCGAGGAGGGGGTCGTGGACGGACGCGGCGCCGGCGGACGTCAGGGCCGGCGGACGCCCGCCGCCCTCGCCCGTGAATCGACAGGACTGGGCGCAGATAGAGCCGACAATACGTGGGCGCTGTAGCCCCAAACCCCACCTGTCTCAACGCATGGAGTCGACCCGCGCACGTCCGTCCATCTGGGGTCGCCCCCCCAACCCCCCGTCATGGGGCTCCTCCCCCCCCCATTCGATCCGACCCACCTCGAGGGGCGCGGGGTCGACGCCCTTACATGAACCAGCGGACAGGGTGAGCTCTCCGTCGGATGCTCGATCTCCACACACACACACCCGGCGTCCGGATTTGCGCTCCTCAGCATATACGGACAAGTGCAGCCGACGAACGTGGAGCGCAGAACGCGCCACACAAGTGCGCTTCGGAAGCCGGTAGGAGCCAGACAACACAGAGCGAGCATACAGAGAACTCGGCCCAAACATGCTCGTTGCGCCCACGACGCGGTCGTGCTCCCTTGCTCCTCCTGCCACACGCTCTGCCCGCCACACACTTTCCCCGCCTCACTGTTGCTCGCGTGTTGCCTGTCGTCGCCGCTGCTGCTTCTGCTAAGTGCGGCTGCCGCTGCTAGTACTCCTCTTGTTGCCGCGGCCCTGCACACCAGCGCTCCCCCGGGGCCACCCTCTGCTAGTGTACCTGGCCGTCCTGACACCCGCCTGCATCCCACGTACGCCCTGCGTTGCATCCACCCGCGCCTGGCTGCATCTTCCGCGCGCCCTGCTGCATCCCCGCGTGCACGCTACCCTCACATGGTCGCGCCGCCGCCGTGCCAGCCCCTGCCGGCCGTGTTTCCCCTCCCTGCTGGCCTCGCGGGTCGCCGCCCAGCACTCCCCACCGCGCCGCAACCCCGCGACCTGCCGCGCGCCCCTAGCATCTGCCCGCGCCTATGGGCACCTCCACACGCACCTGCTGCGCCACCCGCCCATGCACCTCCTCCTGCCCTGTCGTGCTTGTCTCCTGGCTAGGCCGTGGCCGCCGTCCCCGCCCGGGGCCGTGCCCTTTCCCCCTGGCCGGAGTCCGCTCCCTTGGTGGCCACGGGCGCACGCCCACACCCACTCCCAGCGTCGTTTTGCTCCTAGGGCCAATGACATGTGGGGCCCGGCCCAGAACGTTTTTTTAATTAAATAAATAAATAAATACTAATTAATTAAGTTAATTAATCATAATTATATTAATCTAATCACTAACTAACCTAATTAACTATTAGTTAATTAATCAATCATTGACGGTCGGGACCCACACGTCAGTTGACTAAGTCAAAACCTTGTTGACTGTTGACGTCATGCTGACATCAGCAAGCACTATTCTGGATAATGTTGATTTAAATTAATTAAATAAATGCTAAAACTGATTTAAATCTTTTAAAATTAATATAAAATAAACCGTAGCTCGGATGGAAAAACTTTGTACATGAAAGTTGCTCAGAACGACGAGACGAATCCGAATACGCAGTCCGTTCGTCCGCCACACATCCCTAGCATAGAGAACACGCAACTTTCCCCCTCCGGTTCATTTGTCCGAAAACGCGAAACACCGGGGATATTTTCCCGGATGTTTCCCCCCTTCAGCGGTATCACCTCATACCGCGTTAGGGCACACCTAGCACCGCTACTTGTCATGTCATGCATCGTTATGCATCGTTATGCATCTTTTTGCATTGTATTCATTATTTCTTCCCCCTCTTCTCTCCGGTAGACTACGAGACTGACGCCGCTGCTGGTGCCCCGGCCGTCTACGTTGTTGATGACCCCTACTTGCCAGACCAACCAGGCAAGCCCCCCCCCCCCGCCTTGATCACCAGATATCGCCTACTCTTCTCCATGTTGCTTACATTAGAGTAGTGTAGCATGTTACTGCTTTCCGTAAATCCTATCCTGATGCATAGCATGTCATTGTTGCTACAGTTATTGGTACCTTACTTGCAATCCTAAATGCTTAGTATAGGATGCTAGTTTATCATCAGTGGCCCTACATTCTTGTCCGTCTGCCATGCTATACTATCGGGCCGTGATCAATCAGGAGGTGATCACGGGCATATACTTATATATACATATATATATATATATATTATATGATACTTATGGTGACTAAAGTCGGGTCGGCTCGTAGATTGGGTCTGAAAGGACGTTTGTCCGGACGACCCTCTGAGTGAACCTTTGTGGCAGAGCGACAGGGCAGGTTGAGACCGCCTAGGAGAGAGGTGGGCCTGGCCCTGGTCGGCGTCCGTGGTTATTTCAAAATAACACGCTTAACGAGATATGGGTATTTGATCTGAGTCTGGCCACTGGCCTATACTCACTAACCAACTATGCGGGAACAGTTATGGGCACTCGATGTCGTGGTATCAGCCGAAGCCTTCTTGACGTCAGTGACTGAGCGACGCGCGCCAGGTTGGACTAGAACGCCTGCTCTTGGATAAGGGAGGCTAGGTCTGCTCGCCGGCTGCGTACAAAACATGCAGGTGTGCAATGGGTGATGGGCCCAGACCCCTGCGCCATAGGATTTAGACCGGCGTGCTGACCACTCTGTTGTGCCTAGGTAGGGCTGCGACATGTTGATCTTCCGAGGCCGGGCATGACCCAGAAAAGTGTGTCCGGACAAAGGGGATCGAGCGTGCTGGGAAATGTGGTGCACCCCTGCAGGGAAATTGATCTATTTGAATAGCCGTGTCCCTCGGTGAATGGACGACCCGGAGTTGTACCTTGACCTTATGACAACTAGAACCGGATACTTAATAACACACACCCTTCCAAGTGCCAGATACAGCCGGTGATCACTCTCTCACAGGGCGACGAGGGGAGGATCGCCGGGTAGGATTATGCTATGCGATGATACTTGGTGAACTTACCATCTATTCTCTTCTACATGCTACAAGATGGAGGTTGCTAGAAGCGTAGTCTTCGATAGGACTAGCTATCCCCCTCTTATTCTGGCGTTCTGCAGTGCAGTCCACATATGATACCCCTTTTCCATTTGATACCAATGCATGCATATGTAGTGTAGCTCCTTGCTTGCGAGTGCTTTGGATGAGTACTCACGGTTGCTTTGCTCCCCTTTTTCCCCTTTCTATATCCGATTGTTGCGACCAGACGTTGGAGTCCAGGAGCCAGATGCCACTGTCAATGACGACTGCTACTACACGGGAGGTGCCTACTACTACGTGCAGGCCGCTGGCGACGACCAGGAGTAATTTAGGAGGATCCCAGGCAGGAGGCATGCGCCTCTTTCGATTTGTATCCCAGTTTATGCTAGCCTTCTTAAGGCAAACTTGTTTAACTTTTGTCTGTACTCAGATATTGTTGCTTCCGCTGACTCGTCTATGATCGAGCTTTTATATTCGAGCCCTCGAGGCCCCTGGCTCGTAATATGATGCTTGTATGACTTATTTTATTTGTAGAGTTGTGTTGTGATGTCTTCCCGTGAGTCCTTGATCTTGATCGTACACATTTGCGTGTATGACTAGTGTACGGTCAAATCGGGGGCGTCATAAGGCCTCACCACCCCCTACTACTCCTGGCGAGGCCATCCCTCTACTCACCCACACCCCCTGTTATTCTGCGGCGACGACAGCCTCACACCGAAGCCGAACCAGTGAACCCTCATACTCCTCTCCGCGTGGGCATCCACTGTCGCGTCTTCCCCGGCTCCGCGTCATCCCCTTCCTAGGCCTTGTCATCGTCCACCGCCTTGGTGCTCTCGGTGTGGCGTGGTCAATGTGGTCAAGGAACAACTTCCATCGGAAGAGTACTGTACGTGGAGAGGCTGACAGCTGGGTCCACGGCCGCAGCAAGGAAGTGCCTCCTTATTACGCGGAAAATAATGATTCCTCCACCTGACAGCAGGGACCCACCGGACGGCCATCGTATTTCGCAAAAAATGTTTCCCCCTGACTGCTGAGACCCACCAGCTACATCTTCGCACGCAAGGAAGTGCCTGATAGTCGGGACCCACCTGGTCGAAGCATACGTAGCGTTGTCATTTTGGTCGCTAACGTGTACGTACATACTGGTCGATCAGTCTGTCTGCAGGATGCAGCGATGAACCATGGCCGAGTAAGGAAGGGCACGTGTCGTAGTAGAGGCGCGCACGTAGCATGTACACGTACGTACAGCTAGGGTGCAAGAAAGTAAATACGGCCACGTACGTACGGGCGGGGTCTCGAACGCCTACTCGCGCATACGTACTACCAGGGCTCGTGTACATGACTGGGTCGGAACGGAGAAACGGCGTCGTCGTGTTCATCGGGAGCCAACCGGCTTGGACGGAACAGCCGATCGAAACGAGGCCTGGCATACCGCAGAACAGAGGAAACAGCCTTATGTTTGACCGGCCACGGTCGAAATAGGATCATGTTCATCGTGAGGGGTCTAGCGTATCGTAAAATGGAGGAAACAAACTTCTCTTGGACCTCCTACGGTCAAAACGGGGTCCTGTTGATTGGGAGGGGTGTGGCATACCGACAAAATGGAGGAAACGGACTTGTGTTGGAGTGCTACGGTCGAAACAGGGGTCCTGTTCATCGGGAGGGGTGTGGCGTACCGCAAAATGGGACTCCATAGGATATTGTTCATCTCCACCATCGACTGCCTCCACGGGCTATTGTTCATCCACCGTCGACCTCCTCCAGCCTCCACCTGCGACTGTTCATCCATAATACGTCTCCAACATAACTACTTTTCCAAACACTTTTGCCCTTGTTTTGGACTCTAACTTGCATGATTTGAATGGAACTAACCCGGACTGACGTTGTTTTCAGCAGAATTACCATGGTGTTATTTATGTGCAGGAATAAACGTTCTCGGAATGACCTGGAACTTCATGGAGCAACTTTTCAGAAAATATGAAAAATACCTGCAAAAGATGAAGGCCAGGGGGCCCACCACCTGTCCACGAGGGTGGGGGGCGCGCCTGCTGTAACACCCCGGATGTAATTTACCTTATCTGTACTCCAACTCTTGCTGTTTCCGGCCTAAGTTATTTTATTTTCCTCGGGTTCGGGTTTTTGTCTCCGTGTGTTGTTGCCTTTGTCAGGCATCTCTTATCATGTCATCATGTGCATTGCATTTGCATACATGTTTGTCTCATGCATCCGAGCATTTTTCCCGTTGTCCGTTTTGCATTCCGGCGCTCCTATCTCCTCCGATGGACCTTTCTACCTCTTTTCGTGTGTGGGGGTTAAACATTTCTGGATTGGACCGAGACTTGCCAAGCGGCCTTGGTTTACTACCGGTAGACCGCCTGTCAAGTTTCGTACCATTTGGACTTCGTTTGATACTCCAACGGTTAACCGAGGGACCGAGAAGGCCTCGTTTGTGTTGCAGCCCAACACCCTTCCAATTTGGCCCAAAACCCACCAAAGACCCTTCCATCACCTAGAGCATTCGATCACGATCGCGTGGCCAAAAACCGCACCTCATTTGGAGCTTCCTAGCTCCCTCTACCTATAAAACAAGCCCCTCCTCCGAAATTCGTGGATCATTCTACCCTAACCCTAAAAAGTTTGCTCTCGCCGCCGCCGGACATGTCCGCCGCCTAACGACCAACGCCGCCAACCACCGTACGCCACGTGTCGCCGCCGCCTCCACCAACCGCGCCGGCCCGAAGAGCCCGCGCGCGGCCCTCCAGGCCCGCGACCTTCGCCGCCCGCCTCCTTTCTTCTCCGTGCCCGGTGCCTCTTTGTCGGCCAGAGCTGCCGGACGTCCTCGCCGGCGAGCTCGCTCCGCCCCACTCCTCCGCCTCGGACGCCGCCCTGCTCCAGCCTCCGCACTGCCACCGCCTTCACTCCTCTCCGGCGTCCTCCTCCAACCGCGACGAGCTCCGTCCACCACCACCATCTCCAGCGACCTCCGGTGAACAGTGTCGCCGACGAACCTCGGGATCCGTGCCGAGTCGCCAGATCTGGATCCACGCTACAGTAAACCCTAGTTAGGGGTTGACTTTTGCCTCTCTCAGTTATTTTTTTTGCAAACTTTGGCATGCTATAACTCTCTCATCGTAGATCCGATTTGTGCGTGTAGCATATCAAAATGTTCGTCTCAACGAGTACATCATTTCATCTCATTGCATCATTTTCATTTGAGCTCATCTTGATGCCCTAAATGCTGTTGGAAGAGGGATATGTGATAAATTTGTCAGATCTGTTGCATCAAATAGCTATTTGTCATTTTTGCCATGATTAATGTGTGCATGATATGCTCCTGAGCTCTACATGTGTTTTGTTATATGCCATGCCATCTTTACAGAGGTGCTTACCATGTATTTTTGTGATATTTGTGGTGACTAGCACAAGCTTGCAAAGTAGCGTAATCGATAATCCTGATTTCAGGGACTTGGAATTTCACCAAGTCCTTGTCCTGATTTTGTCGTTATGTCATATGTTCATGTTGTTTCCTAGTGATCCATGCCTCTTTTGAGGATGATCAGTAAGGATGATTTGTTAATATTGTGGTGATATATCCATCCATGTCTTTTTTGCATTTATGAAGCACCCTAGCTTGAGTCAATCGAGCTCTACTTTTGCTATATCGTGAATCCTGGTAGATTGTTGACTTGTTAGCGATTTTGCCGAGGATGTTGCTATTGATTCGTGCATGCTATGTTGTTGTTCTTGCAATGTATAGCTTCTATGCCATGTATTATTGATGGGTGTATGCTTAGTTTGTCATGCCATTCTCTGTAGTGAGTGCATCGAGCTCGTAAACATGCCTACTTGTTAACTGATTTGCATGCTCCAGTTTTTTCACCAAGTCTGAGATCTGTTTATGTTTTTGCCATGTTCACATGCTTGCAATTGTATTTTCTGATCCCTTTTGGTTCGAGGTCACTAAGGAACTTTTGTTAAGTGTTTGGAGTAGCTTCATTCCATGCCTTGCTTTGCCATGTTAAGTTCCTGTATCTTGTACTTTTCATGCTCTAAAGTGTGCTTCCTGATGATAAATTCCAGACTTGTGTTAATTTCACTAAGTCTGAAACATGTTATCATTTGCATTTTTGCCATGCTTGTTTGAACCTGTTAATGGATGAATTAGCCATAGCTCAGTGTTCATCTTTTGTCAAGCATCATGAGTGGATCCCTGCCATGTATTTTGTTGTCATGTTTGAGTGATGTAGCATATTTATCTTGATGCATTTAGATGGCTACTTGCTGATTATCACAGACCGGTGCCATATTTGTTTTGCTTGCCATTTCCAAACCGTGCATCCGATTCCGGTGATCTTTATATCAATTTCAACCGAAATCACCTCACCTTTCCAGTGGCACTCTTGGATTTCCAAGTTGAGGCCAGGTTCAATCATTCCTTGTCAAATCTTGCATATGCACCACATATCGCATCCCACATATCATACCATGTTTGCATCATGTTGTTTGAGCATTGCACGTGGTTGATTGTGTTTCGTTTGCTTGTTGTTCTTGTTTGGGTAGAGTCAAGAGACGAGTTCACGAACGAGGAGCCCGTTGAGTTCACTTACGAGGATCAAGTCAACTCTGACAACTTTGCAGGCAAGATGATCATACCCTCGAAATCACTTCTATCTTTGCTTGCTAGATGCTCGCTCTTTTGCTATGCCTATGCTACGATGCCTACCACTTGCTTATCATGCCTCCCAAATTTCCATGTCAAACCTCTAACCCACCATGTCCTAGCAAACCATTGATTGGCTATGTTACCGCTTTGCTCAGCCCCTCTTATAGCGTTGCTAGTTGCAGGTGAAGATTGGAGATCGTTCCTTGTTGGAACATTGTTTATTGTTGGGATATCACCATATTATCTTGTTATCTTAATGCATCTATATACTTGGTAAAGGGTGGAAGGCTTGGCCTTTTTCCTAGTGTTTTGTTCCACTCTTGCCGCCCTAGTTTCCGTCATATCGGTGTTATGTTCCCGGATTTTGCGTTCCTTACGTGGTTGGGTTATAATGGGAACCCCTTGAAAGTTCGCCTTGAATAAAACTCCTCCAGCAATGCCCAACCTTGGTTTTACCATTTGCCACCTAGCCTCTTTTTCCCTTGGGTTTCCGAAGCCCAAGGGTCATCTTTATTTAAACCCCCCTAGGCCAGTGCTCCTCTGAGTGTTGGTCCAAACTAGAGCCCTGTGCAGCGCCCCCTCGGGGAAACTCGAGGTTTGGTTTTAGTTGTATGGAGAGCTCATCTGAGTGTGCCCTGAGAACGAGATATGTGCAGCTCCAATCGGGATTTTTCGGCACATTCGGGCGGTGTTGCTGGACTTGTTTTATCATTGTCGAGGATGTCTTGTAAAACCGGGATGCCGAGTCTGATCAGAATGTCTCGGGAGAAGGAATATCCTTTGTTGACCGTGAGAGCTTGTGATGGGCTAAGTTGGGACTCCCCTGCAGGGATTTGAACTTTCGAAAGTCGTGCCCGCGGTTATGGGCAGATGGGAATTTGTTAATGTCCGGTTGTAGATAACATGAAACTTGACTTAATTAAAATGAATCAACCGCGTGTGTAACCGTGATGGTCTCTTCTCGGCGGAGTCCGGGAAGTGAACACGGTGTTGGAGTAATGTTTGACGTAGGTTGTTCTAGGATCACTTCTTGATCATAGTTCTTCGTCCGTGCTTTGCCTTCTCTTCTCGCTCTCTTTTGCGAATAGGTTAGCCACCATATATGCTAGTCGCTTGCTGTAGTTCCACATCATACCTTGCCTTACCTATAAGCTTAAATAGTCTTGATCGCGAGGGTGCGAGATTGCTGAGTCCCCGTGACTCACAGTTTACTTCCAAAACTAGATGCAGGGACCGATGATACCATTCCAGACGATGCGCTTGAGCTCAAGTGGGAGTCCGATGAAGACTCTCGCCGTTAATATGTGTCTTTCCCAGATGATCAGTAGTGGTGCCTAGTTGGGGCGATCGGGGACCGTGTCGCATGTGGGGGTTGATCTTTTATTTTGGTACCGTAGCCGGACCATGAGTGTATTGGATGATTGTAATGTTATTCATGTATTTGTGTGACGTGGCGAGTGTAAGCCAACTATGTACCTTTTCCCCTTTTATATATTTACATGGGTTGTTGTGAAGATTACCTTACTTGCGACATTGCTTTCAATGCGGTTATGCCTCTAAGTCGTGCTTCGACACGTAGGAGATATAGCCGCATCGAGGGCGTTACAAGTTGGTATTCAGAGCCTTCCCCGACCTTAGGAGCCCCCTGCTTGATCGAATTGTTGGCGTTGTTGAGTTTAGAAAAATGTTTTGAGTCATTTAGGAATTATATATCGGAGAGTTTAGGAATTCTTTTTACTCCCCAGTCCCTTCATCGCTCTGGTGAGGCATCCTGACGTAGAGTTTTGACTCTTCTCTTCTCAAATTTCACTAAAAAAAATTTAGGATCACGCGGGTATCTTGGAATCGTTCCGATCGATTTGTGACGAGAACATTGTTCTTGGTGCCTCCTGTCATTTAGGGGTTGTGGCAGTGTCCCGGGGAGTTGAGCTCCGAGGTGTTGTCGTCACAATTTTATCGTTGAGATTCTGGAATACCTGAGTTTCGCCGACATCGAAAATCTCTTTTATGCAGTTGTTGGTGAGATAACCTCGACGCCACCCAGTACTGGGGCGGGAGTTCGGGAGTATTGCCATAACTTGTATAACGGATGCTTTTCGAAGGTTGAGGTAGACGATTTCCGAAGTTTTTCTTGGTTATGTGTTGAAGGATGGATACAGCTGGATGTAGGATTTGCTAGATTTGGGTGAGATATTATGCTTCCCCTATATCCCCAACACCTGATTGCATAACCGGAAAGGTTCAGGAGTTTCATAGGTGGGAATTCTTGTAGCTCTAGTTCTTCTTTCGCGGATATTTGGTTTGAGATTGGGTGATCCTTACCAAGTATTCGTTCTTGTTCCGTATCTTGTTGTTTTTTCTTCTACCTCAATTCTAAGTGGCTTCTCAATTTATGGATATGTGACCATTTCGATTGGAATGCATTCGTTCATTTCGTTTAGATGTGAAGACTATATGTTGCAATTTCAACTCGTTTGATTCAGCTTCAATATTTGTCTGTCAATGTGCTAACGGATGTCAACCTCTTCAGGATGGCTCCTCCAACGCGCACGACTCCGAATCCTGATCCGCCACCACCACCACCACCTCCGGAGGCATGGCAAGCTGTGATGGCCGCTACCAATGCAAACACGCAGCTGATCATGCAACTCCTTCAAGAGCGCAACCAAGGGAACCAGGGTCATGGCAACAATCAGAATCAGTTTGCTACACTCAACCAGTTCCTTGCTAACCAGCCAAAGACCTTCAGCAATAGTGTTGAGGCAACAGACGCTGATGATTGGCTCGTGGACATATGCAAGCATTTCGAGTGCAGTAACGTCAGGCCTGAGGACTTTGTCAAGTTCGCCTCCTTCCAACTCAAAGACCAAGCTGCAGAATGGTTTCAGCAGTACAAAGATTCCAGAGGAGGCCGTGTAATTACCTGGGATGAATTCCGTCAAGACTTCAAAGCTCATCATATTCCTCAGAGCGTGGTTGAAAGCAAGCGTGAGGAATTCCGCAACCTGAAGCAAGGCTCTATGTCTGTTTACGAGTACAACAAGATGTTTCAGAAGCTCACCCGTTTTGCTAAGCAAGACGTCCCAGACGAGAAAAGCATGATATACCAGTTCAGGGGTGGTCTCAGAGAAAAATCCAGCTAGCTCTTGTCCTCTTTGAGCCCAAGAGGTGTTGGAAATATGCCCTAGAGGCAATAATAAATTAGTTATTATTATATCTCCTAGTTCATGATAATCGTTTATTATCCATGCTAGAATTGTATTGATAGGAAACTCAGATACATGTGTGGATACATAGACAACACCATGTCCCTAGTAAGCCTCTAGTTGACTAGCTCGTTGATCAATAGATGGTTACGGTTTCCTGACCATGGACATTGGATGTCATTGATAACGGGATCACATCATTGGGAGAATGATGTGATGGACAAGACCCAATCCTAAGCCTAGCACAAAGATCGTGTAGTTCGTATGCTAAAGCTTTTCTAATGTCAAGTATCATTTCCTTAGACCATGAGATTGTGCAACTCCCGGATACCGTAGGAATACTTTGGGTATGCCAAACGTCACAATGTAACTGGGTGGCTATAAAGGTACACTACAGGTATCTCTGAAAGTGTCTGTTGGGTTGGCACGAATCGAGACTGGGATTTGTCACTCCGTGTAAACGGAGAGGTATCTGGGCCCACTCGGTAGGACATCATCATAATGTGCACAATGTGATCAAGGAGTTGATCACGGAATGATGTGTTACGGAATGAGTAAAAGAGACTTGCCGGTAACGAGATTGAACAAGGTATCGGGATACCGACGATCGAATCTCGGGCAAGTACAATACCGCTAAACAAAGGGAATTGTATACGGGATTGATCGAATCCTCGACATCGTGGTTCATCCGATGAGATCATCGTGGAACATGTGGGAACCAACATGGGTATAGATCCCGCTGTTGGTTATTAACCGGAGAACGTCTCGGTCATGTCTGCATGGTTCCCGAACCCGTAGGGTCTACACACTTAAGGTTCGATGACGCTAGGGTTATAAAGGAAGTTTGTATGTGGTTACCGAATGTTGTTCGGAGTCCCGGATGAGATCCCGGACGTCACGAGGAGTTCCGGAATGGTCCGGAGGTAAAGATTTATATATGGGAAGTCCTGTTTTGGTCACCGGAAAAGTTTCGGGTTTTACCGGTAGTGTTCCGGGACCACCGGAGGGGTCCGGGGGTCCACCAAGTGGGGCCACCAGCCCCGGAGGGCTGCATGGGCCAAGTGTGGGAGGGGACCAGCCCCAGGTGGGCTGGTGCGCCCCCCCCACCAAGGCCCAAGGCGCCTCCAAGAGGGAAGGGGGGCAAACCCTAGGGCAGATGGGCCCTAAGGCCCACCCCAGGTGCGCCTCCCCCTCTCCCCCTTGTGGCCGCCACCCAGATGGGATCTAGGGGCTGCCGCCACCCCTAGGGAGGGAACCCTAGGTGGGGGCACAGCCCCTCCCCTTCCCCTATATATACTTGAGGTATTGGAGGCTACAAGTGACATGAGTTCCTCTCCTTCTTGGCGCAGCCCTACCCCTCTCCCTCCTCGTCTCTTGCGATGCTTGGTGAAGCCCTGCTGGAGTACCACGCTCCTCCACCACCACGCCGCCGTTGTGCTGCTGCTGGATGGAGTCTTCCCCAACCTCTCCTTCTCCCCTTGCTGGATCAAGGCATAGGAGACGTCACCGGGCTGTACGTGTGTTGAACACAGAGGTGCCGTCTGTTCGGCACTAGGATCATCGGTGATTTGGATCACGACGAGTACGACTCCATCAACCCCGTTCTCTTGAACGCTTCCGCGTAGCGATCTACAAGGGTATGTAGATGCACTCTCCTTCCCCTCGTTACTGGTTTCTCCATAGATAGATCTTGGTGACACGTAGGAAAATTTTGAATTTCTGCTACGTTCCCCAACAGTGGCATCATGAGCTAGGTCTATTGCGTAGATTCTATGCACGAGTAGAACACAAAGTAGTTGTGGGAAATGATTTTGTTCAATATGCTTACCGTTACTAGTCCAATCTTGTTTCAACGGTATTGTGGGATGGAGCGGCCCGGACCGACCTTACACGTACTCTTACGTGAGACTGGTTCCACCGACTGACATGCACTAGTTGCATAAGGTGGCTAGCGGGTGTCTGTCTCTCCCACTTTAGTCGGAACGGATTCGATGAAAAGGGTCCTTATGAAGGGTAAATAGCAATTGGCATATCACGTTGTGGTTTTGCGTAGGTAAGAAACGTTCTTGCTAGAAACCCATAGCAGCCACGTAAAACATGCAAACAACAATTAGAGGACGTCTAACTTGTTTTTGCAGGGTATGCTATGTGATGTGATATGGCCAAGAAGAATGTGATGAATGATATGTGATGTATGAGATTGATCATGTTCTTGTAATAGGAATCACGACTTGCATGTCGATGAGTATGACAACCGGCAGGAGCCATAGGAGTTGTCTTTATTTATTGTATGACCTACGTGTCATTGAACAACGCCATGTAATTACTTTACTTTATTGCTAACCGGTAGCCATAGTAGTAGAAGTAATAAGTTGGCGAGACAACTTCATGGAGACACGATGATGGAGATCATGATGATGGAGATCATGATGATGGAGATCATGGTGTCATGCCGGTGACAAGATGATCATGGAGCCCCAAGATGGAGATCAAAGGAGCTATATGATATTGGCCATATCACGTCACTATTATTTGATTGCATGTGATGTTTATCATGTTTTTGCATCTTGTTTACTTAGAACAACGGTAGTAAATAAGATGATCCCTCATAATAATTTCAAGAAAGTGTTCCCCCTAACTGTGCACCGTTGCGACAGTTCGTTGTTTCGAAGCACCACGTGATGATCGGGTGTGATAGATTCCAACGTTCACATACAACGGGTGTAAGACAGATTTACACATGCAAACACTTAGGTTGACTTGACGAGCCTAGCATGTACAGACATGGCCTCGGAACACAGAAGACCGAAAGGTCGAACATGAGTCGTATAGAAGATACGATCAACATGAAGATGTTCACCGATGTTGACTAGTCCGTCTCACATGATGATCGAACACGGCCTAGTTGACTCGGATCATGTAATCACTTAGATGACTAGAGGGATGTCTATCTAAGTGGGAGTTCATAAGATGAACTTTATTATCCTGAACATAGTCAAAAAGATCTTTGCAAATTATGTCATAAGCTCGCGCTTTAGTTCTACTGTTTAGATATGTTCCTAGAGAAAATATAGTTGAAAGTTGACAGTAGCAATTATGCAGACAGTAGAAAGCTTATGTCCTTAATGCACCGCTCAGTGTGCTGAACCCCGAACGTCGTTTGTGGATGTTACGAACATCGGACATACACGTTTAGATAACTACGTGATAGTTCAGTTAAACGGTTTAGAGTTGAGGCACCAAAGACGTTTTCAAAACATCGCGGAACATATGAGATGTTTCGAGGGCTGAAATTGGGATTTCAGGCTCGTGCCCACGTCAGGAAGTATGAGACCTCCGACGATTTTCTTAGCCTGCAAACTAAGGGAGAAAAGGTCAATCGTTGAGCTTGTGCTCAGATTGTCTGAGTGCAACAATCACTCGAATCGAGTGGGAGTTGATCTTCCAGAGATAGTGATGTTTCTCCAAAGTCATTGCCACCAAGCTGCTAGAGCTTCGTGATGAACTATAACATATCTGGGATAGATATGATGATCCTTGAAATATTCGCGATGTTTGACACCGCGAAAGTAGAAATCAAGAAGGAGCATCAATTGTTGATGGTTAGTGAAACCACTAGTTTCAAGAAGGGCAAGGGCAAGAAGGGATACTTCATGAAACGGCAAATCAGCTGCTGCTCTAGTGGAGAAACCCAAGGTTGAACCCAAACCCGAGACTGAGTGCTTCTGTAATAAGGGAAACAGCCACTGGAGCAGAATTACCCTAGATACTTGGTAGATGAGAAGGCTGTCGATAGAAGTATATTGGATATACATTATGTTAATGTGTACTTTACTAGTACTCCTAGTAGCACCAGGGTATTAAATACCAGTTCGGTTGCTAAGTGTTAGTAACTCGAAATAAAAGCTACGGAATAAACGGAGACTAGCTAAAGGGAGATGACGATATGTGTTGGAAGTATTTCCAAGGTTGATCAAATATCGTACGCTCCCTCTACCATCAAGATTGGTGTTTGCGTTGAGCATAGACATGATTGGATTATGTCTATCGCAATACAGTTATTCATTTAAGGAGAATAATGGTTACTCTGTTTATTTGAATAATACCTTCAATGGTCTTGCACCTAAAATGAATGGTTTATTGAATCTCGATCGTAGTGATACACATGTTCATGCCAAAAGATATAAGATAGTAATGATAGTACCACCTACTTGTGGCACTGCCACGTAAGTCATATCGGTATAAAACGCATGAAGAAGCTCCATGTTGATGGATCTTTGGACTCACTCGTTTTAAAAGGTTTGAGACATGCGAACCATGTATATTGGTGTATATGCATGAAGAAACTCCATGCAAATGGACCATTTGGACTCACTTGATTTTGAATCACTTGAGACATGCAAATCATACCACATGGGCAAGATGACTGAAAGCCTCGTTTTCAGTAAAATGGAACTAGAAAGCAACTTGTTGGAAGTAATACATTTTGATGTGTGCAGTCCAATGAGTGCTGAGGCGTGTAGTGGATATCGTTATGTTCTTACTTCACAGATGATTTGAGTAGATGTTGAGTACATTTACTTGATGAATTGAATTATTGAAAGGTTCAAGTAATTTCAGGGTGAAGTTGAAAGATCATCGTGACAAGAGGATAAAATATCTATGATATGATCATAGAGATGAATATCTGAATTACGAGTTTGGCACAGAATTAAGACATTGTGGAAATTGTTTCACAACTAATACAGCCTGGAACACCATAGTGTGATGGTGTGTCTGAACATCATAACTGCACCCTATTGGATATGATGCATACCATGATGTCTCTTATCGAATTACCACGATAGTTTATGGGTTAGGCATTAGAGACAACCACATTCACTTTAAATAGGGCACCACGTAATTCCGATGAGATGACACCGTATGAACTATGGTTTAGAGAAACCTAAGCTGTCATTTCTTAAAAGTTTGGGGCTGCGACGCTTATGTGAAAAAGTTTCAGGCTGATAAGCTCGAACCCAAAGCGGATAAATGCATCTTCATAGGACACCCAAAACAGTTGGGTATACCTCCTGTCTCAGATCCGAAAGCAATAAGGGATTGTTTCTAGAATCGGGTCCTTTCTCGAGGAAAAGTTTCTCTCGAAAGAATTGAGTGGGAGGATGGTGGAGACTTGATGAGGTTGTTGAACCGTCTCTTCAACTAGTGTGTGGCAGGGCACAGGAAGTTGTTCCTGTGGCACCTACACCAATTGAAGTGGAAGCTTATGATAGTGATCATGAAACTTCAGATCAAGTCACTACCAAACCTCGTGGGATGACAAGGATGCGTACTACTTCAGAGTGGTACGTAATCCTGTCTTGGAAGTCATGTTGCTAGACAACAATGAACCTACGAGCTATGGAGAAGCGATGGTGGGCCCGGATTCCGATAAATGGCTCAAGGCCATAAAATCCAAGAGAGGATCCATGTATGAAAACAAAGTGTAGACTTTGGCAGAACGGCTCGATGGTCGTAAGGCTGTTGAGTACAGATGGATTTTAAAAGGAAGACGGACAATGATGGTAAGTATCACCATCAAGAAAGCTCTACTTGTCGTTAAGATGTTTTCCGACAAGTTCAAGGAGTTGACTACGATGAGACTTTCTCACTCATAGAGATGCTAAGAGTCTGTTGGAATTATATTAGCGATTACTGCATTGTTTATGAAATCTTGCAGATAGGATGTCAAAAAAACATTGTTTTCTCAACGATTTTCTTGAGGAAAGGTTGTATGTGATACAACCGGAAGGTTTTGTCAATCCTGAAAGATGCTAATAAGTATGCAAAGCTCCAGCAATCCTTCTAAGGACTGGAGTAAGCATCTCGGAGTTGGAATGTACGCTTTGATGAGATGATCAAAGATTGTGGGTTTATACAAAGTTTATGAGAAACTTGTATTTCCAAAGAAGTGAGTGGGAGCACTAGAGAATTTCTAATGAGTATATGTTGTTGACATATTGTGGATCAGAAATGATGTAGAATTTCTGGAAAGCATATAGGGTTATTTGAAAAGTGTTTTTCAATAGAAAACCTGGATTAGGCTACTTGAACATTGAGCATCAAGATCTATGAGGATAGATCAAAAACACTAAATGGTACTTTCAAATGAGCACATACCTTGACATGATCTTGAAGGTGTTCAAGATGGATCAGTCAAGGAAGGAGTTCTTGCCTGAGTTGTAAGGTATGAAGTTAAGACTTAAAGCTCGACCACGGCAGAAGAAAGAGAAAGGACGAATGTCGTCCCATATGCTTTTGACATAGGCTCTATACGGTATGCCATGCTGAGTACCGCACCTGGTGTGTGCCTTGCCACATGTCTGGCAAGAGGGTACAAAGGTGATCCAGGAGTGGATCACTAGATAGCGGTCAAAATTATCCTTGGAGTAATAAGGACATGTTTCTCAATTATGGAGGTGATAAAGAGTTTACCGTAAAGGGTTACATCGATGCAAGCTTTAACACCTATCTGAATGACTCTGAGTAGCAAACTGGATACGTATAGTGGAGCAACCATTTTGAATACCTCCAAGTGGAGCGTGGAAGCGGCATTTATAATATGACCTAGAGATTTGCAAAGTCCATACGGATCTGATTATTGCAGACCCGTTGACTAAAACCTCTCTCACAAGCAAAACATGATCAAACCCCAGAACTCATTGAGTCTTAATCACATGATGATGTGAACTAGTTTAGTGACACTAGTAAACTCTTTGGATGTTGGTCACATGGCGATGTGACCTGTGAGTGTTAATCACATGGTGATGTGAACTAGATTATTGACTCTAGTGCAAGTGGGAGACTGTTGGAAATATGCCCTAGAGGCAATAATAAGTTAGTTATTATTATATTTCCTAGTTCATGATAATCGTTTATTATCCATGCTAGAATTGTATTGATAGGAAACTCAGATACATGTGTGGATACATATATAACACCATGTCCCTAGTAAGCCTCTAGTTGACTAGCTCGTTGATCAATAGATGGTTACGGTTTCCTGACCATGGACATTGGATGTAGTTGATAACGGGATCACATCATTGGGAGAATGATGTGATGGACAAGACCCAATCCTAAGCCTAGCACAAAGATCGTGTAGTTCGTATGCTAAAGCTTTTCTAATGTCAAGTATCATTTCCTTAGACCATGAGATTGTGCAACTCCCGGATACCATAGGAATACTTTGGGTATGCCAAACGTCACAACGTAACTGGGTGGCTATAAAGGTACACTACAGGTATCTCCGAAAGTGTCTGTTGGGTTGGCACGAATCAAGACTGGGATTTGTCACTCCGTGTAAACGGAGAGGTATCTGGGCCCACTCGGTAGGACATCATCATAATGTGCACAATGTGATCAAGGAGTTGATCACGGAATGATGTGTTATGGAACGAGTAAAAGAGACTTGCCGGTAACGAGATTGAACAAGGTATCGGGATACCGACGATCGAATCTCGGGCAAGTACAATACCGCTAAACAAAGGGAATTGTATACGGGATTGATCGAATCCTCGACATCGTGGTTCATCCGATGAGATCATCGTGGAACATGTGGGAACCAACATGGGTATCCAGATCCCGCTGTTGGTTATTGACCGGAGAACGTCTCGGTCATGTCTGCATGGTTCCCGAACCCGTAGGGTCTACACACTTAAGGTTCGATGACGCTAGGGTTATAAAGGAAGTTTGTATGTGGTTACTGAATGTTGTTCGGAGTCCCGGATGAGATCCCGGACGTCACGAGGAGTTCCAGAATGGTCCGGAGGTAAAGATTTATATATGGGAAGTCCTGTTTTGGTCACCGGAAAAGTTTCGGGTTTTACCGGTAGTGTATCGGGACCACCGGAGGGGTCCGGGGGTCCACCAAGTGGGGCCACCAGCCCCGGAGGGCTGCATGGGCCAAGTGTGGGATGGTACCAGCCCCAGGTGGGCTGGTGCGCCCCCCCACCAAGGCCCAAGGTGCCTCCAAGAGGGAAGGGGGCAAACCCTAGGGCAGATGGGCCCTAAGGCCCACCCCAGGTGCGCCTCCCCCTCTCCCCCTTGTGGCCGCCACCCAGATGGGATCTGGGGGCTGCCGCCACCCCTAGGGAGGGAACCCTAGGTGGGGGCGCAGCCCCTCCCCTTCCCCTATATATACTTGAGGTATTGGAGGCTACAAGTGACATGAGTTCCTCTCCTTCTTGGCGCAGCCCTACCCCTCTCCCTCCTCGTCTCTTGCGATGCCTGGCGAAGCCCTGCTGGAGTACCACGCTCCTCCACCACCACCACGCCGTTGTGCTGCTGCTAGATGGAGTCTTCCCCAACCTCTCCTTCTCCCCTTGCTGGATCAAGGCGTAGGAGACGTCACCGGGCTGTACATGTGTTGAACACGGAGGTGCCGTCCGTTCGGCACTAGGATCATCGGTGATTTGGATCACGACGAGTACGACTCCATCAACCCCGTTCTCTTGAACGCTTCCACGTAGCAATCTACAAGGGTATGTAGATGCACTCTCCTTCCCCTCGTTGCTGGTTTCTCCATGGATAGATCTTGGTGACACGTAGGAAAATTTTGAATTTCTGCTACGTTCCCCAACAAGAGGTACGATGAGTTTTACAACATGGCAATGAAGCAAGAGACTGCTCAACTGAAGTGAGATGCTTCCAAGAAGCGAGTCAGAGATGCTACTCCTTCTTCCTCAACTCAAGTGGCTAAGCAGCAGAAGTATTGGCTTCCTCCTCCTCCGTTCCGTCAGCCTTATCAGCAGAAGAGCAAAGGTGGCAGTGGATCTTCCCACCCACCCAACCCAGGCTTTCAGAACAAGACTTCTTCTCAAGCTCCAAGATCAAGTGCTCTGTATCACCGTCCGCTCTCGGAGGTCACGTGCAACAAGTCCCAACAGAAGGGTCACTATTCCAACAAATGCTTCAATCAGAGGTGTCTCCCTCCTCCTCCTCCTATGAGATCGGCAAGTACAGTTGTGGTCAAGCATAACCCCAAGCACGCCAAGGTCAATTTGATGAATGCAGCTCGGGAAGAGGACTCATCAGATGTCATCATGGGTAACCTTCCTGTTAACGATGTTCCTGCAAAAGTTCTTTTTGACACTGGTGCATCGCATTGCTTCATTTCAAAACCTTTTGCATCAAAGTATGAGTGCGATTATCAGCTTTTGCAAAGACCTTTGCAAATCGTGTCACCGGGCAAGCATATGACAGCTAATTTCTGCGTCCCGGATATTTGTATCATGTTGGGCGACTACAAATTTCTAGCTTCTCCTATTGTTCTGGGCGACTCGGATATCGATCTTATTCTTGGAATGGATTGCCTTTCTAAGCACAAGGCTCATCTTGATTGTGCTGCCAGGCAGATTCAATTGACTCATTCGTCTGAGGATGTAATTGTCTTTGCCGCTCGTGATGATACCATCTGTCTGTTTTCTCTCAATGAGAAGGGTGAATTGGATGCCATCTCTCAAATTCCAGTCGTTTGCGAATATCAAGACTCTTTCCAGAAGAGCTTCCAGGAATGCCTCTGCACCGGCCAGTTGAATTCGTCATTGATCTTGAGCCTGGCACGAAACCTGTTTGCAAACATCCTTACAAGCTTGGACCTAAAGAATTGAAGGAGCTGAAGAAGCAACTCGATATTCAAGAGAGAATGGGTCTCATCCGACCTAGTTCTTCTTCGTGGGGTTGTGGAGTTCTTTTTGTGAAGAAGAAGTATGGAACGGACCGACTTTGTGTTGACTACCGTCCATTGAACAAGAAGACTATAAAGAACAAGTACCCACTTCCCAACATCAACGAGCTGTTTGAACAACTCAAAGGTGCTCAAGTATTCTCCAAGCTTGATCTCCGTATGGGCTATCACCAGATCCGAATTCGTGAGCAAGATATCACCAAGACGGTGTTCAGAACAAGCTATGGTTCATATGAATACACTGTCATGTCTTTTGGCCTCGTCAACACTCCTCTGACTTTCTCTTGCATGATGAACTTCATCTTCAACACCTACACTAATGACTTCGTCTTGGTCTACCTCGATGACATTCTGGTCTTTTCGAAGAACAAGGAAGATCATGCCAAGCACTTGCGTTTGGTGTTGGATAAGCTCAGAGAACATCAGTTCTACGCCAAGTTCTCAAAGTGCGAGTTTTGGCTCGATGAGGTTCTCTACCTTGGGCATAACATCTCTGCCAAGGTCATAGCGGTGAATCCTGAGAAGGTGTCTGCAATTGTGAATTGGGAACCACCTCAGAACGTGAAGCAACTCCGCAGCTTTCTTGGTCTCGCAAGCTATTGTCGAAGGTTCATTGAGAACTTTTCAAAGATCGTGAAGCCTCTTTCAAACCTTCTCCAGAAGCACGTGAAGTACGTTTGGTCTCCTGAATGTGACATTGCTTTCAACACCCTGAAAGAGAAATTAGTCACTGCTCCAGTTCTGACTCCTCCTGATGAATCCAAACCGTTCGAGGTCTTTTGCGATGCCTCTCTTCAAGGTCTTGGTGCAGTGTTGATGCAAGAGAAGAAAGTTGTGGCATATACTTCTCGCCAGTTGAAGCCCAATGAGAAGAACTACCCCACTCATGACCTCGAGTTGGCGGCAGTTGTGCATGTTCTTTTGACTTGGAGACATCTCTTATTGGGAAGAAAAGTGGACATCTTCACTGACCACAAGAGTCTCAAGTACATCTTCACTCAGCCTAATCTCAACCTCAGGCAGACCCGTTGGGTCGAAATGATTCAAGAGTATAATCCGAGTATCGAATATACTCCAGGCAAGGCCAATGTAATTGCTGGCACATTGAGCAGGAAGGCTTACTGCAACAGTATGATTCTCAAGCCTTACCAACCCAAGCTTTGTGAAGCTTTCCGCAAACTCAACCTGCAAGTTGTTCCTCAAGGATTTCTCGCAAACCTTCAAGTCTCTCCTACTTTGGAAGATCAGATTCGCGAGGCTCAACTTCTTGATGCTTTGGTGAAGAAGGTGAAGATTGGGATTGCCAAGAGTCAACCCAAGTACAAGTGCTATCGTCTTGAGGACAAGGATACTCTCTTCTTCGAGGATCGCATTGTTGTGCCCAAAGGTGACCTTCGTAAAGTCATTATGAACAAGGCTCACAATTCTCTCCTCTCTATCCACCCTGGGAGCACGAAGATGTACCAGGACCTCAAGCGGGCTTATTGGTGGACTCGAATGAAGCGCGAGATTGCTCAATTCGTGAATGAATGTGATGTCTACAGAAGAGTGAAGGCAGAACACCAACGACCAGCTCGTCTCCTCCAACCTCTTGCCATTCCAGAATGGAAGTTTGACCACATTGAGATGGACTTCGTGACGGGATTTCCAAAGTCCAAGCATGGCAATGATGCTATTTTCGTTGTCATCGACAAACTCACTAAAGTGGCTCACTTTCTGCCCATCAAAGAGTCTATCACTGCAGCTCAATTGGCAGAGCTTTATACCTCTTGGATTGTCACTCTGCACGGCATTCCACAGTTGATCTCTTCAGACCATGGCAGCATCTTTACCTCCAAGTTTTGGAATTCTTTTCAGAAGGCCATGGGCACCAACATCCGTTTTAGCACAGCTTTTCATCCTCAAACTAGCGGTCAAGTCGAGCGTGTCAATCGGATTCTTGAAGATATGCTCAGGGCTTGCGTTATCTCTTTCGGTATGAAGTGGGAAGAACGGAGTCCAAACGAAATGAAACCTTCGGGAACGTGATTTTCGGAACAAACATGATCAAGAGGACTTGGACCCTACGTCAAGACATCAACCAGGAAGGCACGAGGTAGGGAGGCGCGCCTACCCCCCCCCCCCCCCCCCCCCCCCCCCCCCCCCCCAAGCGCGCCCTCCACCCTCGTGGGGCCCACGTTTCTCAGCCGACGTACTCCTTCCTCCTATATATACCTATGTACCCCCAAACTACCAGATACGGAGCCAAAACCCTAATTCCAACGCCGTAACTTTCTGTATCCACGAGATCCCATCTTAGGGCCTTTTCCGGAGCTCCGTCGGAGGGGGTATCGATCACGGAGGGCTTCTACATCAACACAATAGCCTCTTCGATAAAGTGTGAGTAGTTTACTTCAGACCTTCGGGTCCATAGTTATTAGCTAGATGGCTTCTTCTCTCTTTTTGGATCTCAATACAAAGTTCTCCCCCTCTCTTGTGGAGATCTATTCGATGTAATCTTCTTTTGCGGTGTGTTTGTTGAGACCGATGAATTGTGGGTTTATGATCAAGTTTATCTATGAACAATATTTGAATCTTCTCTGAGTTCTTTTATGTATGATTGGTTATCTTTGCAAGTCTCTTCGAATTATCAGTTTGGTTTGGCCTACTAGATTGATCTTTCTTGCAATGGGAGAAGTGCTTAGCTTTGGGTTCAATCTTGCGGTGTCCTTTCCCAGTGACGGTAGAGGCAGCAAGGCATGTATTGTATTGTTTCCATCGAGGATAACAATATGGGGTTTGTATCATATTGCATGAGTTTATCCCTCTACATCATGTCATCTTACTTAAAGCGTTACTGAAAGGATCGATATGGTTGACTAGAGGGGGGATGAATAGGCAACTACCAATTTTTAACTTTTCTTTATCAAATTAAACTTTGCATCAAAGTAGGTTGTCTAGATGTGCAACTAGGTGAGCAACCTATATGATGCAATACCAACAAGCAAGCAAGCAAGCAAGAGAAGTAACACTAAAGAGCTTGCACAAGTAAAGGTAAGAGATAACCAAGAGTGGATCCGGTGAAGATGAGGATGTGTTACCGAAGTTCCTTCCCTTTGAGGGGAAGTACGTCTCCGTTGGAGCGGTGTGGAGGCACGATGCTCCCCAAGAAGCCACTAGGGCCACCGTATTCTCCTCACGCCCTCACACAATGCGAGATGCCGTGATTCCACTATTGGTGCCCTTGAAGGCGGCGACTGAACCTTTACAAACAAGGTTGGGGCAATCTCCACAACTTAATCGGAGGCTCTCAACAAAACCACGAAGCTTCACCACAATGGACTATGGCTCCGTGGTGACCTCAACCGTCTAGGGTGCTCAAACACCCAAGAGTAACAAGATCTGCTAGGGATGAGTGGGAATCGAAAATCCCTTGGTGGAAGTGTAGATCGGGGCCTTCTCAACCACTCCCGAGCAAATCAACAAGTTTGATTGGCTAGAGAGATAGATCGGGCGAAAATGGAGCTTGGAGCATTTAATGGAGCTTGATCAATAAATGGAGCTTGGGGGAGGAAGAGGTAGGTCAAAGAGAAGAAGGGGACTCCCTTTTATAGTGGGGGCAACCATCCAACCATTGCCCCTCACCAACCAGCCCCGCACAGGGCGGTACTACCGCTGAGAGGGGGCAGTACTACCGCCAGGTTAGCGGTACTGCCGTGCCAGCCAGCGGCACTGCCGCGCAGAGGAGACTAGTAGGGAATAGGACCCAACGCGGTACTACCGCGGTGGTAGGGGCGGTAATACCGCTCCTGGAACGGTACTACCGCCTCTACAACCGCAACTAGTGCCGCAAAACCCGACACGAGAAAAAGACCCGTCGAGTCAAGGCGGTAGGAGCCACACAGCCCAGCAGTACTACGGTAGCGGGGTCACGGGCGGTACTACCGCCGCGGAGCGGTACTGCCGCTTGTGACCCTTCGGCCGTACTACCGCTGGTAGTGTGGTACTACCACTGGGGCACAGAAGAGAGAGAGAGAATCTCTCCAAAGAGGCTGAGGACGAGGCAGAGGTGCCAGGCACCCCAGCGGTACTACTGCTGTGGAGCCACGAGCGGTACTACCACTGTAGAGCGGTACTGCCGCTTGTGGCTCCTCAGTGGTACTACCGCTGGGTTGCGCGGTACTACCGCTTGGACCCACACAGGACAAGGAAGAGAGGAGAGATCTCTACAATGGAATGGAAAATCTCGGAGGGTGAGAAGCTGATGTGTACGTGTTGATTCCACCCATGCAATACCCCAGCGGACTCCCTCTTGAAAGTACGGTGCCCTCTACGCAACTAGTCCACCGAGAAAGAAACGAAAGAGCTACACCGTCTTGAAATACACTCCGAGAGGAAGAAAACGTCTCGTGCCAGGGGAGAATCTGTGAATTATTCAAAGCACAAGATTAGTCCGCAAACATGTTGTCATCAATCACCAAAACTACCTTGAGAGAGATATGCCATAACAATCTCCCCCTTTTGGTGGATTGATGACAACTAGGGATTTGCGCAAGGAAAAGAAATAAAAGAAGAAAACTCTGAACTACAAAATATAGACGGGCTCCCCCAGAATGTGTGCACCTAGATAGTGGAGCATTCGGAGTAAGACACACACATTCGGATCAACACTCCCCCTATATTTTATAGTCCAACAATACTAAGCACAAGATATATGAGAGAAGAGAATAAAACAGGACAAGCATGCATCTCATAATAAACTACAGTACTGAATAGACATAAGTAATAAGGTAGCGATAGGGAGCATATGTCTCACACCATATGTCTAGAACTTAGGTCTCACAGGCACCAAAGCAAACCAAATAAAGACACCGAGAGAACACACAAGAAACCACAAGACGACTCAAAGCACGGCAATAACACAAATCCCTACACTCTCTCCCCCTTTGGCAGTGAGACACCAAAAAGGGCAAAGAGTGACGCTACGACTCCAGGTGATGGGAAGATGAAGATCTCGAACATCACATCTCTGCATCTTCATCATGGGTCGAAAACTGCTCGGCATCGGAGTCGGTCCAAGGGCAATGCTGATGAATCCATTCCTCCTCTTCAGTGATCTGACCCTCAGACCCACTGGCAATTGTCGCTCCCATCTGACGCATGAGCTCCTTGTGGCGCGTCCTGGCATGCTTCTCCGCCACATGAGTCATGTACTGACCATGAGACTCCATGCAGAAAAGCTTCTTCATCTTGCGTTTAAGCTTCTGTGCCCATGATGGTTCTGTACTAGAGGGCCCAAAGTCCTCCTCATGATCATCAGTAGCAGCCCCACCCTCGGTCCCCATGGCAGCAGCAGCAGCAGACGGATCCCCCATGGCAGCAGCAGCAGACGGACCCCCTGTGTGAGGCGCTGGGGTGGCCCAATTGTCCTTCTTCCTCAGACGCTTGATCTCATGAGAAACCAAGTCTCCAGTTTCTAGCAACACTCTGGGATAAGTCTGTGCCCAGGCCCTCTCAATGAGCCTCATGATGAATGGACCATATATAGGGCACTTGCGCTCAGACACGGCAGAGAGAAGTTCAGACCACATGACATGAGAAATATCCAGGCTCTCTCCAGTGCTTGCTTCCTTCTCATGCTGACAGAAAAGGAGCATGTCCACGAGGTAAGAGTGGACCATATCCAGATTCCCGATCCGAGGGAATAGAGTCTCGCGGAAAATGCGATGAAGAATGTCCAGATACGGAGACAGCTCATAGGTCTTCTTCTCAGTTAGTGGGTGAACTTTCACAGTGCAGTAGGGCCAAAGGGCTTGCTTGTGGGTGGACGTAGCATTGCGGTGAGGGCGGAAACCGACAGGAGTCTCAAGCCCGTGATCCACCACATCAAGTAACTCCATGAAAGCCTTCCACTTGACGGAAAGCAGCTTGCCATTGGTCATCCATGTCAGAGTCCTATCGACATCCGTCCCAAGATGGACGGTGGCATAGAATTGAGCCACCAAATCCGCATCGAAATCCTTGTTGAATTGCATGATCCTGAGAATGTTCAGCTGAGTGCACATCTGAAGGGCTTCGCCAAAGTACTCCGGGTCCTTCTCCATAGCATTAGTGTCAATGGAGCGAACATCAACAAAGAGATTCTTCTTGGCCTTGATCACATCAAAGTAGATGGCAAACTGAAAACGGTTCCAGAACGGGCGGTTGACCAAAGTGGGTTCTTGGTCCACCGCATAGGGGTTGCGGCGACGCTTCTCCCAAAACTCCTTGTTGGTCATCTCAATCACAGTCTTCCCCTTTTGCTTGTTGGCAGATCTCTTCGATTGCTGAGGAGGTGGAGGAACACTTGTAGATGCGCTTGCTGGAGGCGGTTGGGTGCTCGAGGAACCACCAGCTGGCTCAGAGGTGCGGTAGCGTTTTGATGTTGCACGCCCGGGGTTGATACGACGAGCTTGATGCTCAGAAGGGTCATCACCTGGAGCCAAAAATAAGAACACGCAAAACAACCAGAAAGAACGAGCATAAGCCAACAAACACAACAAAAATAATCAAGGTAAGGTAGGAATTTGATGGAATTTGGCATGCAGCGGTAGTACCGTGACATGCCCGCGGTAGTACCGCCCAAGCGGTAGTACCGCCCCAAAGAGAGCGGTAGTACCACTCAAGGTCAAGCGGTAGTACCGCTCCAATGAGAGCGGTAGTACTGCTCGAGGCAGAGAAATAGCAGTTTCCTACAGCACGAGGCGGAGAAACAGCGGTTTCCTACTACCGTGGTCAGATCCGGCACTACCGGCCTGCCAAATTCAAAAATATTCCTACCAAACTCTAATCGAGAAAGTCTAGTTGCCTTCTCCAACCAACTCAAGCCTAGATTTAGCCAAAAATCTAGAGATGCAACCACCATTGCCCCTAAGAAACAAGATCTGAAAACGAGACAAAAGGAAAGAAGGAACGGGGGCAATACCGGCATCCATGGCAAGAGAACGGGGTGGGGATCGACTCCACCAAAGGAAATGGAGAGGGACGCCCCGGAGACGGAGATCCGCCGGAGCCCTCCCGCGGCGAGTGGAGGCTGGAGAGACGAAGAAGAAAGAGGGGGCGAATGGGTATGGGGAAGAAGGAACCTCCCCCTGCCCCGATATAACCCCTGGTCCCGTCCCTCAGCGGTAGTACCGTGCTGGGGGCGGTAGTACTGCTTATGAGCGGTAGTACCGCGCACCACCAGCGGTAGTACCGCCCAGCACGCCACGGCAACCAAACACACAAGGCTTTTGCTCGAAGGAAAGACACAAGCGGCAAGAAAAGAAGAGCACACACGAGCAAACAACCAAGACACACCTCTTCAAAAGAGGGCGGTGGCCGAGGCCACCTATGTTTGAGTCAAGAGGTATGGCGCCGCGAAGATTTTAACCTTGGGCCCATGACCAAAACTCGTCTTTGAAACACAAGTACCATCAACAATGGCTAAAGTGAAAGACTTAATCAATTTATGCATAATGGGGGGAGGGAGAGTTCATTGAGAGAACAACACTCCCCCTATGTCCATGCCTACACCTAAAATAGACAACAAATTGAGCGTGGTGGGGTGTGCAAGGGTTCAAGCCACATTGCTCGAATCAATGATATTTAGCTCATGCCTTAACTCGCGAAATCTTGCTTCATCCAAGGGCTTCGTGAAAATATCTGCAAGGTTGTCATGAGTGTTGACATAGTTGAGCTCGATCTCTCCTCGCCTAATGTGATCCCGGATGAAGTAATACCGAATCTCAATATGCTTCGTCTTGAAGTGTTGCACCGGGTTGAGAGAGATCTTGATGGCACTTTCATTGTCACACCAAAGAGGCACTTTGTCACAAGTGACACCGTAATCCTTTAAAGTTTTCGTCATCCATAGGATTTGTGCACAACAACTACCGGCGGCAACATACTCTGCCTCAGTGGACGAGAGAGACACACAACTTTGCTTTTTGGAAGACCAACTTACCAAAGAGCAACCAAGGAATTGGAACCCTCCGGAAGTGGACTTCCTATCCACTTTGTCTCCCGCCCAATCGGAATCCGAGTACCCTACAAGCTTGAAGTTTGATCCTCTTGGGTACCATAAGCCAAAGTTTGGGGTATGAGCCAAATATCAAAAGATTTGTTTAACCGCCACATAGTGACTTTCCTTAGGTGCGGCTTGAAACCATGCACAAATTCCCACACTCAACATGATGTCCGGTCTAGATGCACAAAGGTAAAGCAAGGATCCAATCATGGAACGATATACCTTTTGATCCACCACTTTACCATTGGGATCTAAGTCAAGTTGGCACTTGGTGGGCATTGGAGTGGAAGCCGGCTTGACGTCACTTAGCTTGAATCTCTTGAGCATGTCTTGAGTGTATTTGGATTGATTGATGAAGGTTCCTTCTCTTCTTTGCTTCACTTCAAACCCTAGAAAGAACTTCAACTCTCCCATGGAGGACATCTCGAACTTTGAGGTCATGAGAGCGGCAAATTCCTCATTGAAAGCTTTGTTAGGAGAACCAAAGATAATATCATCAACGTATAATTGTCACACAAACAACTCCCCTTTGACCTTCTTAGTAAAAAGAGTGGGGTCGATTAGCCCAACTTCAAAACCACGGTCTTGTAACAACTCGGTAAGGTGGTCATACCACGCACGTGGGGCTTGTTTAAGGCCATAGAGTGCCTTATCGAGTTGATACACATGATCGGGAAAGTAGGGATCCTCGAACCCGGGGGGTTGCTTGACGTAAACCAACTCATTAATGGGACCATTAAGAAAAGCACTCTTCACATCCATTTGTTGTAACTTAAAGTTATGATGAGAAGCACATGCAATCAACGTGCGAATGGATTCAAGACGGGCAATGGGAGCAAAGGTTTCACCGTAGTCGATACCCTCGACTTGGGAGTAGCCTTGTGCTACCAAACGAGCCTTGTTGCGAATGATAATCCCATGGGCATCTTGCTTGTTCTTAAATATCCACTTGGTTCCTATGACATTGTGATTCTCGGTCGGTCTTGGCACCAATCTCCACACTTTGTTGTGCTCGAAGTTGTTGAGTTCTTCATGCATGGCATTGAGCCAATCCGGATCTTCTAGCGCTTCATAGACCTTGTGGGGTTCCACACAAGAGACAAACACGTGATGCTCACAATAATTTGCTAATTGTCTACGAGTGCTTACCCCCTTTCTTAAGCTTCCAAGCACATTCGACATGAGATGATCCTTGGTGGAGAGCTTGGAAGCAACCTTGGCGGCACGACGCTCAAATTCCTCCTCGTGGGTGAGATGAGGAGTGGTCACTTGATCATCTTGAGCGTCGTCTTGGGCTTGTTCTTGTTCTTGAACTTGCTCGGAGGAGAGAACTTGACCTTGGGCATCACTTGATGTGTCAACACCGTCTTGAGCGTGATCTTGCCCTTGGTCATGTTCTTGAAGATGAGGGCCTTCATGTTGAACTTCGGAAGCGTGTGGGCCTTGGGTTGGTGATGGCTCCACTTGAGTGGAGCTTTGTCCTTCTCCTTCGGCCAAAAGGGGTTCCTCAATGGGTAGGATAAATCCAACACCCATTCTTCTTATGGCTTGGGGAGGAATTTCATCACCTACATCACAAGTGCCACTTTGCTCCACTTGGGAGCCGTTATTCTCATCAAACTCCACGTTACACGTCTCCTCAATAAGTCCCGTGGATTTATTGAGGACACGGTAAGCATGAGAGTTTGTAGCATAGCCAACAAATATGCCCTCATAAGCTCTAGCCTCAAATTTAGACAACCGAACACCTTTCTTGAGAATGAAACACTTACACCCGAATACCCGGAAGTACTTGAGGTTGGGCTTGTTACGGGTGAGTATCTCGTATGGAGTCTTGTTCAAGCCCTTGCAGAGGTAGAGCCGATTGGATGCATGACACGCGGTGTTGATGGCTTCGGCCCAAAAATTGTACGGAGACTTGAACTCCGCCATCATGGTCCTTGCTGCATCCATCAACGTCCGGTTCTTCCTCTCTGCAACACCGTTTTGTTGAGGGGTGTAGGGTGCGGAATATTGATGCTTGATTCCCTCATCACTAAGAAACTCATCCAAGGTGTAGTTCTTGAACTCGGTGCCGTTGTCACTTCTTATTGTCAAGATCTTTGCATTGTGTTGACGTTGTGCTTCATTTGCAAAGTCAATGACGGTTTGGGTCTCGCTCTTCCTCTTGAAGAAATACACCCACGTGTACCTTGAGTAGTCATCCACAATCACCAAGCAATACTTCCTACCTCCAAGACTATCGAAGGATGGAGGCCCAAAGAGATCCATGTGAAGGAGCTCCAAAGGCCTCTTCGAATAAATGATAGTCGTGGGAGGGTGAGCCTTCTCATGTAGCTTTCCTTTGATACAGGCACTGCAAGCACGATCTTTAGCAAAACTAACATTCGTTAGTCCACGGACATGGTCCCCCTTGAGAAGACTTTGCAAAGATCTCATATTGACATGGGCTAAACGGCGATGCCAAAGCCATCCCACATCAACTTTAGCCATTAGGCATGTCGTGGTCTTAGTGGGTCGCTCCGAAAAGTTAATCACATATAGACCATTCTCGACATGCCCAACAAAGGCTACTTTAAGAGTCTTGCTCCACAAGAGGGCCACGGTATCGATATCAAAGAAAGTGGCAAAGCCCATGATTGCAAGTTGACGAACGGAAAGTAAATTGTATGCAAGGGACTCAACAAGCATGACCTTCTCGATCGTGAGATCATGAGAGATGACCACCTTGCCAAGTCCCAATACCTTAGAAGATGAGGCGTCACCCCACTCGACATTGGTGGGCATAGATGGAACCTTGTGCACGTCCACCACCAAGTCCTTGCTTCCGGTCATATGATGTGTAGCTCCGCTATCGAGCAACCATGATCCCCCACCGGAAGCAAACACCTACAAGAGATAAATGCTTGGTTTTAGGTACCCATTTTGTAATGGGTCCTTTGATGTTATTAACAAGGGTTTTTGGAACCCAAATAGACCATTCAATGTATTCATGAGGAGAACCAACAAATTTGGCATAAACATGCCCATCACTAGCACGGCATAACACATAAGAAGGATTAAAATTGCCGGCTTTGTTGGGAGGGGTGACATTGCCCTTCTTGACATTGTTCTTCTTCTTCTCCTCGGAGGCACTCTCTCCCTCCTTCACAAAGGTTTGCATGAGAGGAGGAGGTCGTTTGGCCTTGTCATTCTTCTTCTTGTTCTTGGAGTCGGGCACGTACCTAACCCCTTCCTTGGCCAATACTCCCTTTTGGTTGATCAAGAGATCGTTGAGGTTCTTCTTGCCTTGTATGCAAGTCGCAAGACCTCTCTCAAGTTGCCCCTTTAGCTTAGCGTTCTCCTCAACGAGATGCACATGCTCACAACACGGGTTAGTAGCATTTGCATTATCAATTAACATCATACGAGGGAAAGTGGTTTTTTCCTTGGTTAGCTTTACTTGAAGTTGATCATGAGACTCTTTGAGGCTAGCATGAGCACCCTTCAAGACCTTGTGAGCCTTGTCAAGTAGATCAAACTCCTCTTTGAGTCTAGCAAGATCAACCTCAAGTTCGGCCTTCTCGGAGTTTAGCACATGAGAAACTATGAGGACATGATCATAATCTTTCTTTAACTTAGCATGATCAACGTTGTGTGACTCCTCAAGAGCCAAACGAAGACCACGCTCTTCCTCAAGAGCATTGGAAAGATCCGAAATCTCATCGGCATAGTCACGACTATGATCTTCCATCTTAGTGATGGTGTCTTCGTGAGCCTCGATCATGTCATTGGCTTCACCAAGTTGTTCCAAGAGAGCAACAAAGTGCTTCTTGGATTTTCCCTTGAGTTTGCCCATAAAGGCCTCAAACTCGTTAGCCTCCACATTAGCTCCCTCGAGTTCATTAATGCTATCCGTTGGAGAAGGATGATTAATGATGGTAGTTTTGATATTGGGGGTTACCTTGTTGGTGGCTTTAGCCATGAGGCACTTGGAGGTGATGCTCTCATTGGGTGAGTCGAAGAGACACCCGTGAAGTCATCGCAATGGCAACTGATGCCATGGCACCGACTCATCATCTTCATCATCGTCATCATCCTCATTGTACTCTTCTTGTACAACCAATGCCTTGGGAGGAGTCTTCTTGGTGAAGTTGTTCTTGTTGGGGAACGACTTGGCCTTGTCTTTTCGGATGAGCTTGCCACCATTGTCTTCCCTCTTCTCATACGGGCATTCCGCAACAAAATGACTCACGTTGCCGCAATTGTAGCAAGTCCTTACATGTTGCTTGCCCCTCGTGCCACTCGAGTTGTTTTTGCTAAAGTTTGGCCTCGAGTTTTTATTGCTCCAAAATTGCCTTGAAGCAAGTGCCATGTGTTCATGATATGCATACTTCGTATCTTCGGGGTTGCTCTCCTCTTCTTCCTCTTCTTCTTCTTCAACGGTGAGCTTGGCCTTTAATGCAAGGTTAGGCTTCATTGCCCGTTGAGAACAGAGCACCGCATTGTCGGCGGTCTTGTCCAAAATGTTCATGGCCACAAACTCATCCAACACTTCTCTTGAGGTCAAAGTGTGGAAGTCCGGTCTTTGACGAATGACGGAGGACATGGCCTTGTGGTAGGGCATCATTGCCTTGAGGAATTTGCGCTTGATCCAATTGTCATCCGTGTCCTTGCTCCCGTGATCTCGTAGTGAGACCGCGAGTTTGGTTACTCTCCGATAAAGCTCACGAGATTCTTCATCTTCTTTCATAGCAAACTCATCGGCCTCATCTTGCACCACTTCATAGTTCGAGCGTTGAATGCTTGCGCTTCCCCGGTAGAGAGAGACAACACAATGCCATGCATCTTTGGCCAAGGCGAAGGGACGAAGATGAGGTAGGTCTTCGGGTGGAATTGCATCTTGAATGATAAAGAGAGCATTCTCATTGAATTGATTATCCGCGGCTTCTCGAGGAGTGAAGTTGCTTCGATCATGCGGATAAAAACCTTCTTCAATGATTCTCCAAAGGTTAGTGTTCACATGATGTCGGTGTACTAGAGTAGGGGTACCCTAGTATCCCGAACTTGTGCACGGGCAGTCGCGGCATCCCGCGGCAAGGCTTGCCGGGTGACCGCCAAGGTCCTCCGTGGTTCCTTTGGAGCCATTCAAGAACAAAGTATCCAAACCAAGGCACCACAAGACCCCGGCAAGAGGAGCTTGCCGGGAAGGCCAACCAAGGCAAGGCGCTCAAGGAGACAAGACCCCGGCAAGAGGAGCTTGCCGGGAAGGCCACCCAAGGCATCTCAAGGAACTTGCCGCGGTGTGCCACGCGTCCCGGCAAGGCCCGGTGAGCGACAAGCTCCCGGACGCGACAAGACAACGACCGCGGCAAGGCGCTTGCCGCGGCAAGCCACCACTCTGTGCCCGCGCTCCAGCACATCCACCAACGTGTCGCTCTGGGACCCTTCCAGGCGTGCGTGGCGGGAGGCTGTGCAGCCAGCGGTGCGCGGTGGCGAGCGGCGCTGACAAGATTACCATCATGGCGAGCGGTGGCGTTCCTGACGGTCCCTTTTGCACTATTTAGGCGACGCAGACGGACATTTAATGCCTTTGTCCCCTGCCGTCAGGGATTAGGTATGATACACTGTAGCAGGTAGCTGTACCTACCGCAGCACCTTTCCATTTTTACCCTTTGTCTCTGTTGCCACCTGTCGGTGACCCCTTGAGCATATAAAAGGAGGCCCACGCGCAACGTAGAGGGGGTTGGGAGAAACAGAACACTCACGCTCGGTCTTGTTAGCTGCTGGTGTGTACTGTAGCACTCCGCGCTCCCGAGCAGGAACTCAATACAAACCATAAAGCAGGAGTAGGGTTTTACGCATCCGTGCGGCCCGAACCTGGGTAAACCGCTCGTGTGCTTCGCCTCGATCCGCTCTTCGTGCGACCTCCGCCCCCACCGAACCGAAAGGGACTCGGCCCGCCGCTGACTTGCCACCACCGCGAAGAGAAGTTCGTCCACCCCGAAGGCCAAGATCGCTGACTCACCAGATCCACCTCGACAGCGACTCCACCGTGTCATCAGATCCACGAGCTCGTCGCGATCAGCGCCAAGTTCTTCACGAACGACAGCAACAAGACGCTCATACTCGCATCGAGCGCTGAAGAGAAGCGCGACATCAATCAAACCAGCGCGCTGGGCTCTCTGTCGACATGCATGCGCCAGGGGAACCAGGCGACTTGCCGTACGCGGTAGGTTGCCCTGCGTTTACTCGTGAGCTGCGGCAAGTTTAGTGGCCCAGCATGAAGAATTTCAAGCCAGACGTACCAGAGAAGTACGACGGCAAGTCGCATCCATCGGAGTTCCTCAGCATCTACACCATCGCGGTGCAGGCTGCCGGGGGGCGGGACGACAAGATCCTTGCCAACTACTTCCCGCTGGTGCTTAAGCCTAACGTCAGGTCCTGGCTCATGCACTTGCCGGACAACTCCATATCCTCCTGGGCAGACCTATGCCATCAGTTTGTCGGCGCCTTTACAGGCGGCCACAAACCTCATGGCCAAGAGAGTGACCTTCATCTGCTCGCCCAGAAGGAAGGAGAGCCCCTGCACAAGTACATTCAGAGATTCAGCCGTGTACAGCACAACATCCCGGATGTCCACCCTGCCGCGGTCATCAGCGCGTTCCATCAGAACGTGCGTAACCGCAGGATGCGGGAAGAGATGGCGATGTGCAAGATCAGAGACGTCAGTGAGCTGTATGCCCTGGCCGACAAGTGTGCACGTGCTGAGGAAGGGAGGAAACTTCCCAGAGAGAATACAGGAGCAGGAGGATCTGACAGCGAGGATGCTGCCCCGGCAAAGAAAAACCGGCGGCGGAACAGGAAGAAAAAAGGCAAAGATGTGCTAGTCGTTGAGCAGTCCGGCAACGAAGGTGGCGCCAAGAAAGCCAAAGTTGGTAGCTCCGGCAAGGAGATTGCCGCATGCACCAACTGCCAGGCTGTGGCGGTCGCCGACAAGCAGGACGGCACCGACAAGCAGTATTGCAAGATCCACCGCACCAAGGGCCATGACCTCCAGAGCTGCAAGAAGGTCGAGCAGCTTGTCCAGCAACAAAAGGCTGAGTACGAGCGACGAGACAAGGAGAGGGCCCAAGGAGGTGCTGGAGAATCTGGCAAGAAGCGCGCCGGCCGGGGAGGACGCCGCGGCAAGGCCAAGCAGCGGCAAGGAGACAGACCTCCCCGCGGCCGCGACAAGGATGAAGATGACGACGACGACGAAGACATGGATGATGTCGAGACCAGTGAGCAGGAGTTCCTGAAAGCCACAGAGGTCTTGTGCGTTGATGGCGGTGCTTCTCTGCATACTTCGCACCGCCAACTCAAGTAGTGGGTGCGGGAAGTCAATGCGGCGGAGCCACCTGTCGAGTCACCCAAGCTTCTGAAATGGTCCAGCATGCCTATCATCTTTGATATTGAGGACCACCCTGATCGCACAGGTGCTTGCCGATGTTGGTTTCACCAACTATCCGCAACCTCAAGGTCACTAAGATGCTAGTTGACGGCGGGGTCGGCTTGAACCTGATCTCCTCCGCTGTACTCCAGAAACTCCAGATCCCGGACAGCGAGCTTGAAGAGACCGGCACATTCCAAGGAATCAACCCGGGAAGGAGCAAGCTGAAGGGGAAGGTCACGTTGCCAGTAACATTTGGCAGCGAGCTGAACTTAAGGATTGAGAGGGTCACTTTTGATGTTGCCGATATTCCATTGCCTTACAAAGGGATACTTGGCCGTCCAGCACTCGCCAAGTTCATGGCAGCCTCTCACTACGCATACAACATGCTGAAGATGCCAGGCCCGATAAGCGTCATCTCTGTCCCTGGCGACAAGAAGGATGCTCTTATCTACGCCGACAAGATCTACCGGGAAGCGGCAGCCGCAGCAGATCACAAGTCACCTGCCGTTGAAGCTCCCGGGGGGAAGAAGAAGACCAAGTCCAGCAAGAGTTCTGATGCCCACTCCGGCAAGCGCACCTCCTCGGAGTGCTGCGCTGCCGTCGAGGACGCACCATCGAGCTCCACCGGCAAGTTTGAGCAATCAGATTCTTTAAATTTTTAAGTTATCTCCCTTGAACGACCGCACTTTGTATGGAAAACCTGTGCGCGGAGGAACCAACTCGTAGCTAGTTGCACCCTTATTTTGTTTCGAGTCCGCTCAACAACTTAAGTGAGCTGCAACTAGTTGCGACAAGGTTTCTTGTCGGTAGCGGCACCGCCAGCAGGCTGTTGACGTCCCACACTCAGCGCTCGTGGCTCAGGTGCCTGCACCGGCAAGTTCCCTAAAAGCGTAGGGTAAAAAAAACATACAAAGGGAGGAATCAAGTAAAGGGAATAACATTGCAATCATCACCCGGAATAGAGTTATATTAAAGATAGCTTGTCGCAGCTCTAACAGATTGTTTTCATAACATGACAAACAGCGACAAGAAAAGAAGAAACGGGCGGCCTAGTCTACGCGATCGCCTTCGATCCTCTTGATCCCACTCACCTTGTCCACAATGGGTGCGACAAGGGTCTTGAGCGCCTCCAGATCAGCATCCGGCGGCAGGGTCTTGAGGACGTTGGTGAGGTTGAGGCCCGGATTGCGGAAGGCCACCTTCACCAACACTTTCTGAATAGCTCCCGCGCAGATCTTGCGCGACTCGTCGGCCAGTTGCTTTGGGATCTTCTCCCGGAGCCGCTGAAGGGCCGTCGCCACGCCTTTGAAGAACAAGGTGAGCTTGGCGCTGGCTTGGAGGTTCTCATCAGAGGAATACCCAAGATCCTCCACCCCCAGCTGCGCCAGCTCCCTGTCAATATCTGCGGCAGCACTCACGAGGCTCTCCGTCCAGTGCTCCACATTTTCCCTGAAAGCATTCTGGGTGGCGGCAGCACTCTCCAGTAGCGCCTTGTCGGCCTTGATCTCCTCCTTCAAGGCCACCTCTTGCTCCTTGGCGCCGTCCAGCGTCTTGGTCAAAGTGGTCAGCTTCAACTCAAGATCCGCGTTGGAGTCCTTGGCGGCGCTGAGCTCTTTGCCCTTCTCGGCGAGATCGGCCTCCAGCTGCGCCACCTTCGTCTCCAGCTCCTTCTTGGCGGCCTCAGCGGCTGCGGCAGCATCTTCCGCTTGCTTGAGGGCTCCGCCGAATGTTCGCTCGCGCGCGGCAAGCTCCTCCTCGTGGGCGTCAAGGTTGACCTTCCGCTGCGCCAACTCGCCTTCCTGCGCAAACAGCTTCTCAGCGGCAAGCCGCCGTTGCTCTTCAACTTCGGCCCTCTCAAGGAAGAAGGCCTTCTGCTCTTCGGCAAGTTGCTCCCGCTCCTCCGCCAGGGACCGGAGAGCTTCCTGGTGGAGACCCCAGAGCTACTCTGCGTGCTTCTCGATGTCTGCTCCCGCCTTCGCGACAAGCGCCTCGCGGGATTCCAGCTTGGCTTGCCGCGCACGGTAGAGCGACAACAACTTCCGCAGCAGCCGCTCCTCCTCAGGCTCGTTGCTGCTGCTGCTCGGCGCGTCAACCAGCGTCAGCCCAGTGGAGGCAAGCACCTCCCCGTCGAAGATCTCTCCCTCGACCGGCGCCCTGGAGCTTGACGCCCAGGGGAGGTTGATGAAGACGCCATCGCCGGCCTTTAAGTAGACGCCTGGCTGGGGCTCTTCGGAGCCTAGCGCTGCGGCAGCGGCGGACGGGTCGGCGGTCGATGTAGCGCCTGGCGCTCCTGCGGCCTCAGGGCCGTCAGTACGATCGCCAGACCCCTCGCCAGCTGCTGCAGCAGCAGCTTTGGCGGCCTCTGCGCCGGCAAGATCGTCAGCACCGGCTGCTTCTTCGGCGACAACCTCGGTCTCCATTGGCTCCGTAGCAGATGGGTCTGACAGCCGAAAAAGGGAGAAGAGTCAAGCAAATACCCAAGAAGATCAAAAGAAGAAGAACCCAAGGGGAGTTTTGAAGCGAAAGGATTACCTGTACCGGGTTCTGCAGTCGTGGTCTCCGCCGTCGGGGGGCCGCTGGTGCTGTCCCTTACCGGAGAACTCCCCCTTGCCGGAGACTTCTCCCTTACCGGAAAGCTCTCCCTTGCCGGAGGACTCTCCCTTGGCTCCTGGTGGGGCTGCTCTGCTCCTACACAAACCAGCAGTCAGATATCAGCAAAGACAGAGTATCCATGCGCACCTCACAGCGGAAAGCGAATCATATACTTACGCTGGGGGCTGCTCTGGAGAAAAGTTGCTGGGTCCGGCAAGGTTGTCTCGGGCGCACCCCCTGCTGTCGCAGTAGGTTCGTCCTGGATGACAATCACCGGGACCTTGGCTCTCTTTGCTGCTCTCTGGGCCAGAGTCCTAAAGAAGAACAAGTTCAGAGTAAAGCAAATGAGATACAAGACAAAACAGCCAGGATTGAAGAACTGCAAGTACAACAAGAGAATCTTACTCTTCTTCTTCTTCCTCGTCGGAGCTGAACGCGGAGAAGTCGAAGTCCGGCTCACGTCCGGCGCGAGGAGGCGAAGGAGTGGTTTCCCTTGGCCGCTTGGCGGGAACAGTGGCGGTGGTCTGAGACGACCCCGCTCCGGCTGCCGCCGCGGCATGAGAAGCGGCAGGAGCAGAAGCGGTGGTCTGGGAGGGCCCCGCTCCAGTTGCCGTCGCAGCGTGAGGTGCTCCCGCGGCAACATTGCTTGCCGCGGTGGAGCGTGTCGCGCGGCGCGGCGGCTGTTGACTCGCTTGACGCTCCGCTACGTCCCCGGCCTTGCGGAGACGCCTTCTTGGTGGAGATGGAGGCTCTGCTTGCGGCGAGCTGTCTGAAGATGAGGTGGAAGACGAGTTGATCTCCAGCGCGACCCGGCGCCATGCCCGGCAAGTTCTTTCTCGCCGACGCGCTCCTCTCGCTCGACACGGCTTCCCGCCTCTGCTGCATCTTCCTCCTCCATGGTGAATCCAAATTCGCCCGCGGCTGCGGCTGCCGCTGCCTCTTCCAGCCTGCTGGCGATGCATGTCATCTCCTCATCGGTGGTGTCGCGGGTGAGGCTGTCCTTCTCGTCGGGGCGGATCGCCAGTTCTACCAAGCCATCGAAGAATTGCTGCACGACGTCGTCCGCAGGCTCTGTCCAAGTTGGGACAATTCCATGCGAGTCGCACAGTGGCATCATTGCACAGATGCGGTCGAGCGCGGAGTTGTTGCACAGCGGAACAACGCCCCCCGGCAACCTGAACACTTCGGGATGTTGGGGGTCATACTTGAACAGCTCCTGGAGCATCGCGTTGAGCTCCAGAACAGTGAAGTTGAAGTTGAGGCCCGGCCGCAGCCTCATGATATCCGCCGCATTCTTGAACTCCCAGGCGGGTCTCCCTCGTTCCTGCAGGGGGGCGATGCGGCGGTGAAGAAAATCTGCGCCAACAGCGCCTACAGTGAGCCCGGCAAGCCTGAGGCGTAGGATCCGGGAGACGGCAATTCTCAGCCTATCATGTTCCGGGGTCACGTCACTCCAATCGCTGCCGCGTGCTACTGGGGTTTGGCGCCGGGTGGTAAACGGCTACGGGTTCTCCTCGTCAATCCAGCACTAGTCTGCTCTCCATTCCTCCCACTTGCCGCGGAACTCTCCCTCCAGATAAGTTTCCTTCTTGCCGGCCCTTGAGATCCAGGCGATTCCGCCGGATAAAGGCTCTCCTCTCTCTACTCGGGGTATAAAGAAATGGCGAAAGAGGGCTACATTGGGATGGACTCCGACAAAGTTTTCGCAGAGATGTGCGAAAACTACCATGGTCAGAACGGCATTGGGGGTGAAGTCAAGGAGGTGGAACCCGTAGGTGTTCATGATATCGCAGAAGAACTCAGAGAAGGGCGGGCAGAGCCCGCAGTAGAAGAACAAGGCGAAGAAAGGATATCCGTTTGGATCCCTCTTCCAAGCGGTGGCTGGAAGTACCTTCGTGCGCGGATGCGCTCGCGTCTCCGTCGACCAGAAGAGGTAGTAGTTCTCCCTCAGCTCCTTCGCGGCGAGCTTGGGGGGAAGACTGCCCGCTCCTTCCGCAGCGCCGCAAGCCGCTGCGCCTCGGTCGACTTCACAACCTTCCCCTTGTCGGCTTTTGGAGCCATGGCGGAAGTGGTGGAGGAGGTCGACGGCGTGGGTGGTGCTGGTGGCGATGGGTGGCGGAGCGCTGCTCTCTTTCGGCTCTGGGAAGATGGGGGAGCGGCGAAGATTTCCGAGATTGAAGCAGCAACCAGCGAATGGGCGAACTACCCCTATTTCCCCTGCTTATAAAGAGGGAGGGGGCGGACGTTCCGCATTTCCGAATAAAGAAACCACCAACGATCTCTCCCACGACGCCGCATTCAACGCGTGCCGTTCGGGGAGGGCGCGGTGGATACGGAGAGAGATACGGCGTAACCTAGGCCGCGCGTGCCCGTGCCCTGTTTTGGGCCTGGCCCAACAGCGCTCGGCACCGTGTATGGCCCAGGCCCGGGGGCTCCTGTCGGTGTACTAGAGTAGGGGTACCCTAGTATCCCGAACTTGTGCACGGGCAGTCGCAGCATCCCGCGGCAAGGCTTGTCGGGTGACCGCCAAGGTCCTCCGTGGTTCCTTTGGAGCCATTCAAGAACAAAGTATCCAAACCAAGGCACCACAAGACCCCGGCAAGAGGAGCTTGCTGGGAAGGCCAACCAAGGCAAGGCGCTCAAGGAGACAAGACCCCGGCAAGAGGAGCTTGCCGGGAAGGCCACCCAAGGCATCTCAAGGAACTTGCCGCGGCGCGCCACGCGTCCCGGCAAGGCCCGGTGAGCGACAAGCTCCCGGACGCGACAAGACAACGACCGCGGCAAGGCGCTTGCCGCGGCAAGCCACCACTCTGTGCCCGCGCTCCAGCACATCCACCAACGTGTCGCTCTGGGACCCTTCCAGGCGTGCGTGGCGGGAGGCTGTGCAGCCAGCGGTGCGCGGTGGCGAGCGGCGCTGACAAGATTACCATCGTGGCGAGCGGTGGCGTTCCTGACGGTCCCTTTTGCACTATTTAGGCGCAGACGGACATTTAATGCCTTTGTCCCCTGCCGTCAGGGATTAGGTATGATACACTGTAGCAGGTAGCTGTACCTACCGCAGCACCTTTCCATTTTTACCCTTTGTCTCCGTTGCCACCTATCGGTGACCCCTTGAGCATATAAAAGGAGGCCCACGCGCAACATAGAGGGGGGTTGGGAGAAACAGAACACTCACGCTCGGTCTCGTTAGCTGCTGGTGTGTACTGTAGCACTCCGCGCTCCCGAGCAAGAACTCAATACAAACCATAAAGCAGGAGTAGGGTTTTACGCATCCGTGCGGCCCGAACCTGGGTAAACCGCTCGTGTGCTTCGCCTCGATCCGCTCTTCGTGCGACCTCCACCCCCGCCGAACCGAAAGGGACTCGGCCCGTCGGTCCCATAGGTGTTTGTGGATCAGCCCCCCGACATCTTTGGCGCGCCAGGTAGGGGGCGTCGAGGTTGTGTGAACCAGATCCGGTGTTCACTCGAGCTAGATCTTCATCATCTTCATCAACATGCCGCCGAAGAAGAAGGCTTCGGAGGCAGCTGCTCCATCCGCGCCGAACCTGGGTAAACCGCTCGTGTGCTTCGCCTCGATCCGCTCTTCGTGCGACCTCCGCCCCCGCCGAACCGAAAGGGACTCGGCCCGCCGGTCCCATAGGTGTTCGTGGATCAGCCCCCCGACATCTTTGGCATGCAAGGTAGGGGGCGTCGAGGTTGTGTGAACCAGATCCGGCGTCCACTTTCAACGGTGAGGTGGAAAGTTTAAGCCCCTCAAGAAATTTAGTAAACATGCTTTCAACCTCGGTCGTCATGGAGGTCTTCAATGTCTCTAAGGCCACATTGAATTCCTCACGAGAGACCAAGGTTCCCCCATCGCCCGTGGACGAGATCGGATTCACACCGGAGTGTTCCTCCACACCGTCTACGGTATCAACCATACTCTTTGGACGGTAAAGTCCTTAATAAAGAGACGAGGCTCTGATACCAATTGAAAGGATTGATATGGTTGACTAGAGGGGGGTGAATAGGCAACTGCCAATTTTTAACTTTTCTTTATCAAATTAAACTTTGCATCAAAGTAGGTTGTCTAGATGTGCAACTAGGTGAGCAACCTATATGATGCAATACCAACAAGCAAGCAAGCAAGAGAAGTAACACTAAAGAGCTTGCACAAGTAAAGGTAAGAGATAACCAAGAGTGGATCCGATGAAGACGAGGATGTGTTACCGAAGTTCCTTCCCTTTGAGGGGAAGTACGTCTCCGTTGGAGCGGTGTGGAGGCACGGTGCTCCCCAAGAAGCCACTAGGGCCACCGTATTCTCCTCACGCCCTCACACAATGCGAGATGCCGTGATTCTACTATTGGTGCCCTTGAAGGCGGTGACCGAAACTTTACAAACAAGGTTGGGGCAATCTCCACAACTTAATCAGAGGCTCCCAACAAAACCACGAAGCTTCACCACAATGGACTATGGCTCTGTGGTGACCTCAACCATCTAGGGTGCTCAAACACCCAAGAGTAACAAGATCCGCTAGGGATGAGTGGGGGAATCGAAAATCCCTTGGTGGAAGTGTAGATCAGGGCCTTCTCAACCACTCCTGAGCAAATCAACAAGTTTGATTGGCTAGAGAGATAGATCAGGCAAAAATGGAGCTTGGAGCATTTAATGGAGCTTGAGCAATAAATGGAGCTTGGGGGAGGAAGAGGTAGGTCAAAGAGAAGAAGGGGACTCCCTTTTATAGTGTGGGCAACCATCCAACCGTTTCCCCTCACCAACCAGCCCCGCACAGGGCGGTACTACCGCCAGGTCAGTGGTACTGCCGCGCCAGCCAGCGGCACTGCCACGCAGAGGAGACTAGTAGGGAATAGGACCCAACGCGGTACTACCGCGGTGGTAGGGGCGGTACTACCGCTCCTGGAACGGTACTACCGCCTCTACAACCGCAACTAGTGCCGCAAAACCCGACACGGGAAAAAGACCCCTCGAGTCGAGGCGGTAGGAGCCACACAGCCCAGCGGTACTACGGCAGCGGGGTCATGGGCGGTACTACCGCCGTGGAGCGGTACTGCCGCTTGTGACCCTTCGACCGTACTACCGCTGGTAGTGCGGTACTACCGCTGGGGCACAGAAGAGAGAGAGAATCTCTCCAAAGAGGCTAAGGACGAGGCGGAGGTGCCAGGCACCCCAGCGGTACTACTGCTGTGGAGCCACGGGCGGTACTACCGCTGTAGAGCGGTACTGCCGCTTGTGGCTCCTCAGCGGTACTACCGCTGGGTTGCGCGGTACTACCGCTTGGACCCAGATAGGACAAGGAAGAGAGGAGAGATCTCTACAATGGAATGGAAAAGGTCGGAGGGTGAGAAGCTGATGTGTACGTGTTGATTCCACCCATGCAATACCCCAGCGGACCCCCTCTTGATAGTACGGTGCCCTCTATGCAACTAGTCCACCGAGAAAGAAACGAAAGAGCTACACCGTCTTGAAATACACTCCGAGGGGAAGAAAACATCTCGTGTCGGGGGAGAATCTGTGAATTATTCAAAGCACAAGATTAGTCCGCAAACATGTTGTCATCAATCACCGAAACTACCTTGAGAGAGATATGCCGTAACAGTTACTCTGTTCTCTTGAAATTAATACTCTAGATGCATGCTGGATAGCGGTCGATGTGTGGAGTAATAGTAGTAGATGCAGGCAGGAGTCGGTCTACTTGTCTTGGACGTGATGCCTATATACATGATCATACCTACATATTCTCATAACTATGCTCAATTCTGTCAATTGCTCAACAGTAATTTGTTCATGCACCGTAATACTTATGCTCTCGAGAGAAGCCACTAGTGAAACCTATGGCCCCGGGGTCTATTTTCCATCAATTAATCTTCCAATACTTAGTTATTTCCTTTGCCATTTATTTTACTTGCATCTTTATTTCTCTTTATCATAAAAATACCAAAAATATTATCTTATCATATCTATCAGATCTCACTCTCGTAGGTGACCGTGAAGGGATTGACAACCCCTTTTATCGCGTTGGTTGCAAGGAGTTTATTTGTTTGTGTAGGTGCGAGGGACTCGTGCGTGGCCTCCTAATGGATATATACCTTGGTTCTCAAAAGCTAAGGGAAATACTTACGGTGCTCCGCTGCATCACCCTTTCCTCTTCAAGGGAAAACCAACGTAGTGCTCAAGAGGTAGCAAGAAGGATTTTTGGCGCCATTGTCGGGGAGTCTACGCAAAAGTCAAAATACCAAGTACCCATCACAAACCCTTTTCTCCCGCATTACATTATTTGCCATTTGCCTCTCGTTTTCCTCTCCCCCCACTTCACCCTTGCCATTTTATTCGCCCTCTCTCTCTCCGTCCTCCTACTCTTTCTCTATTTGCTTTTTTGCCCATCTCTTGTTTGCTTGTGTGTTGGATTGCTTTCTTGTCACGATGGCTCTATCTAGATTTGGTGATCTTCACCTTAAAAGGTTAGAAGAGATCGAAAGCAACGTCAGGAGTTTTATGGTCGTACAATTTGAGCATAATAATTTCTTTAGAAATGAGCTTAAAGAACAAAAAATCTTTATGGGTTATATGAACAAAGAGCTCGATGTTATGTCTAAAGAATTTGATGGTTTTAAATCTCAAATTGCTCGTCTTGAGAAGTTAATAGCTGAAGTTTTGGATAAGCAAGCCACTTTAGTTAATAGGATGGCCGCTAAGCCGGAAAAAAATTTGGATAACAAAGATGAAGATCTAAAAGTTATTGATGTGTCCCCTATTAAATATTTGTTTTGTAATATGAATCTTCATAATGATGGGACTAAATATGATCCACCTTTACCTAGAAGGTGTTCCAAAAATTTGGAGTCTTTATATCTTGATGCTAAAATTGTTAAAAGTGGGATTAAAGAAGTCAAAACTTTAAATATCGATGAACCCACTATCTTGGATTTCAAGGAATTTAATTATGATAATTGCTCTTTGATAGATTGTATTTCCTTGTTGCAATCCGTGCTAAATTCTCCTCATTCTTATAGTCAAAATAAAGCCTTTACCAAACATATCGTTGATGCTTTGATGCAATCTTATGAAGAAAAACTTGAGTTGGAAGTTTCTATCCCTAGAAAACTTTATGATGAGTGGGAACCTACTATTAAAATTAAAATTAAAGATCACGAGTGCTATACTTTGTGTGATTTGGGTGCTAGTGTTTCCACGATTCCTAAGGCTTTGTGTGATTTGATAGGTTTCCGTGATTTTGATGATTGCTCTTTAAACTTGCACCTTGCGGATTCCACTATAAAGAAACCTATGGGAAGAATTAATGATGTTCTTATTGTTGCAAATAGGAATTATGTGCCCGTAGATTTTATTGTTCTTGACATAGATTGCAAGCCTTCATGTCCTATTATTCTTGGTAGACCTTTCCTTAGAACGATTGGTGTAATTATTGATATGAAGGAAGGGAATATTAGATTCTAATTTCTGTTAAGGAAAGGCATGTAACACTTCCCTAGAAAGAAAATTAAATTACCATATGAGTCTATTATGAGAGCCACTTATGGATTGCCTACCAAAGATGGCAATACCTAGATCTATCTTCGCTTTTATGCCTAGCCAGGGGCGTTAAACGATAGCACTTGTTGGGAGGCAACCCAATTTTATTTTTATTCCTTGATTTTTGCTCCTGTTTAGTAATAAATAATTTATCTAGCCTCTGTTTTTGTTGTGTTTTTTGTGTTTAATTAGTGTTTGTGCCAAGTAGAATCGTTGGAAAGACTTGGGGAAAGTCTTTTTAATCTTGCTGTAAAAAACTGAAACTTTAGCGCTCACGAGAATTGCTGTAATTTTTATTTGGAAAGTTCTATTTAGTTAATTCTTTTTGCAGATGCTTCATAGATAAATTCCTCACGTCCAGAAATTTATTTTAGAATTTTTGGGATTCCAGATCTTGCGTTAGCTACAGTTTACTACAGACTGTTCTGTTTTTGACCGATTCTGTTTTTCGTGTGTTGTTTGCTTATTTTAATGAATCTATGGCTAGTAAAATAGTTTATAAACCATAGAGAAGTTGGAATACAGTAGGTTTAACACCAATATAAATAAATAATGAGTTCATTACAGTACCTTGAAGTGGTGTTTTGTTTTCTTTCGCTAACGGAGCTCACGAGATTTTCTACTTTAAGTTTTGTGTTGTGAAGTTTTCAAGTTTTGGGTAAGGATTTGATGGATTATGGAACAAGGAGTGGCAAGAGCCTAAGCTTGGGGATGCCCATGGCACCCCCCAAGATAATCTAAGGACACCTAAAATCCAAAGCTTGGGGATGCCCCGGAAGGCATCCCCTCTTTCATCTACTTCCATCGGTAACTTTACTTGGAGCTATATTTTATTTACCACATGATATGTGTTTTGCTTGGAGCATCTTGTATTATTTGAGTCTTTATTTGTTAGTTTTCCACAATCATCCTTGTTGTACACACCTTTTGAGAGAGACACACATGATTCGGAAATTTTTAGAATACTCTATGTGCTTCACTTATATCTTTTGAGTTATATAGTTTTTGCTCTAGTGCTTCACTTATATCTTTTAGAGCACGTTGGTGGATTTGCTTTATAGAAACCATTGTTCTCTCATGCTTCACTTAGATTATTTTGAGAGTCCTACAAAACAGCGTGGTAAATTGCTTTAATTATATTAGGCATTCAAGATTAATAATAAAATTTTCTTATGAGTGTGTTGAATACTATGAGAAGTTTGATACTTGATAATTGTTTTGAGATATGGAGATGGTGACATTAGAGTCATGCTAGTTGATTAGTTGTGAATTTGAGAAAATACTTGTGTTAAAGTTTTTGATTCCCTTAGCATGCACGTATGGTGAACCGTTATGTGATGAAGTCGGAGCATGATTTATTTATTGATTGTCTTCCTTATGAGTGGCGGTCGGGGACGAGCGATGGTCTTTTCCTACCAATCTATCCCCCTAGGAGCATGCGCGTAATACTTTGCTTTGATAACTTGTAGATTTTTGCAATAAGTATATGACTTCTTTATGACTAATGTTGATTCCATGGATCATACGCACTCTCACCCTTCCACCATTGCTAGCCTCTCTAATACCGCGCACCTTTCGCCGGTATCATACACCCACCATATACCTTCCTCAAAACAGCCACCATACCTACCTATCATGGCATTTCCGTAGCCATCCCAAGATATATTGCCATGCAACTTACCACTATTCCGTTTATTATGACATGCTCCATCATTGTCATATTGCTTCGCATGATCATGTAGTTGACATTGTATTTGTGGCAAAGCCACCATTCATAATTATTTCATACATGTCACTCTTGATTCATTGCATATCCCGGTACACTGCCGGAGGCATTCACATAGAGTCATATTTTGTTCTAAGTATTGAGTTGTAATTGTTGAGTTGTAAGTAAATAAAAAAGTGTGATGATCATCATTTTTAGAGCATTGTCCCAAGTGAGGAAAGGATGATAGAGACTATGATTCCCCCACAAGTCGGGATGAGACTCCGGACTAAAAAAAGAGGCCATAAAAAAAGGAGAAAAGGCCCAAGTAAAAAAATGAGAGAAAAATAGAGAAGGGACAATGCTACTATCCTTTTACCACACTTGTGCTTCAAAGTAGCACCAAGATCTTCATAGAAAGTGTCCTATGTTATCACTTTCATATACTAGTGGGAATTTTTCATTATAGAACTTGGCTTGTATATTCCAATGATGGGCTTCCTTAAAATGCCCTAGGTCTTCATGAGCAAGCGAGTTGGATGCACACCCACTTAGTTCTTTTTGTTGAGCTTTCATATACTTATAGCTCTAGTGCATCCGTTGCATGGCAATCCCTACTCACTCACATTGATATCTATTAATGGGCATCTCCATAGCCCGATGATACGCCTAGTTGATGTGAGACTATCTCCCCCCTTTTTTGTCTTCTCCACAACCACCATTCTATTCCACCTATAGTGCTATGTCCATGGCTCACGCTCATGTATTGCGCGAAGATTGAAAAAGTTTGAGAACACCAAAAGTATGAAACAATTGCTTGGCTTGTCATTGGGGTTGTGCATGATTTAAATACTCTGTGTGGTGAAGATGGAGCATAGCCAGACTATATGATTCTATAGGGATAACTTCCTTTGGCCATGTTATTTTGAAGAGACATAATTTCTTAGTTAGTATGCTTGAAGTATTATTATTTCTAGGTCAATATTGAACTTTTGTCTTGAATCTTTCGGATCTGAATATTCATACCACAATTAAGAAGAATTACATTGAAATAATGCCAAGTAGCATTCCACATCAAAAATTCTGTTTTTATCATTTACAACTCGAGGACGAACAGGAATTAAGCTTGGGGATGATTGATACGTCTCCAACGTATCTATAATTTTTTATTGTTCCATGCTATATTATATCTTGTTTTGGACATTATTGGGCTTTATTATACACTTTTATATTATTTTTGGGACTAACCTATTAACCGGAGGCCCAGCCCGGAATTGTTGTTTTTTGCCTATTTCAGAGTTTCGCAGAAAAAGAATATCAAACGGAGTCCAAATGGAATGAAACCTTCGGGAATGTGATTTTTGGAACAAACGTGATCCAGAGGACTTGGACCCTATGTCAAGACATCAACCAGGAAGGCACGAGGTAGGGGCGTGCCTACCCCCCCCCTAGGTGCGCCCTCCACCCTCGTGGGGCCCATGTTGCTCCACCGACGTACTCCTTCCTCCTATATATACCTACATACCCCCAAACTACCAGATATGGAGCCAAAACCCTAATTCCACCGCCGTAACTTTCTGTATCCACGAGATCCCATCTTGGGGCCTTTTCCGGAGCTCCGCCGGAGGGGGTATCGATCACGGAGGGCTTCTACATCAACACCATAGCCTCTCCGATGAAGTGTGAGTAGTTTACTTCAGACCTTCGGGTCCATAGTTATTAGCTAGATGGCTTCTTCTCTCTTTTTGGATCTCAATACAAAGTTCTCCCCCTCTCTTGTGGAGATCTATTCGATGTAATCTTCTTTTGCAGTGTGTTTGTTGAGACCGATGAATTGTGGGTTTATGATCAAGTTTATCTATGAACAATATTTGAATATTCTCTGAATTCTTTTATGCATGATTGGTTATCTTTGCAAGTCTCTTCGAATTATCAGTTTGGTTTGGCCTACTAGATTGATCTTTCTTGGAATGGGAGAAGTGCTTAGCTTTGGGTTCAATCTTGCGGTGTCCTTTCCCAGTGACACTAGGGGCAGCAAGGCACGTATTGTATTGTTTCCATCGAGGATAACAAGATGGGGTTTATATCATATTGCATGAGTTTATCCCTCTACATCATGTCATCTTGCTTAAAGCGTTACTCTATTCTCTTGAACTAAATACTCTAGATGCATGCTGGATAGCGGTCGATGTGTGGAGTAATAGTAGTAGGTGCAGGCAGGAGTCGGTCTACTTGTCTTGGACGTGATGCCTATATACATGATCATACCTACATATTCTCATAACTATGCTCAATTCTGTCAATTACTCAACAGTAATTTGTTCACCCACCGTAATACTTATGCTCTCGAGAGAAGCCACTAGTGAAACCTATGGCCCCCGGGTCTATTTTCCATCATATTAATCTTCCAATACTTAGTTATTTCCTTTGCCATTTATTTTACTTGCATCTTTATTTCTCTTTATCATAAAAATACTAAAAATATTATCTTATCATATCTATCAGCTCTCACTTTCGTAGGTGACCGTGAAGGGATTGACAACCCCTTTATCGCGTTGGTTGCGAGGAGTTTATTTGTTAGTGTAGGTGCGAGGGACTCGTGCGTGGCCTCCTACTGGATTGATACCTTGGTTCTCAAAAACTGAGGGAAATACTTACACTGCTCTGTTGCATCACCCTTTCCTCTTCAAGGGAAAACCAACGCAGTGCTCAAGAGGTAGCAGGGTGCCTCGCAAAGAACAGGAAAAACGCTCACGAGGGCACCTGTCCAGTCCCCTCGCTAGGCATGCGAGGGAGAGCACGGACCAAAACAAAGATCCAAGGAAGAACAGAGGAAAAGGAGATCGAACCAAGAGGACAAGAAAAATCAGAATGCAAACTTCCATTAAGAAAAAGGGGGAAAGCCAACTACAGAAAGCAAATGAAAAGCCGCGTCCGGCACCTAGTCTAGTCTTCTCACCAGCGCAGAGCTAAGTGCTGCCACTAGGACGTGGGAGGGAGCCCCCGAGGCCCGAGGACGGCACTCCTGAGACTCCGGGGCGTGTACAGCAACACACATTATTACGTGAGAGTGTCACGAGCGGAGACCTTCGCATGCACGGGGCCTTGCTTCATGGGTAGAACTTCCGGAGGTGCTGGATGTTCTAGGCGTTCCGGATGGGGATCCCGTCCTGCGTCTCCAGGCGCGCGGCGCTAGGCCTGGAGACACGGGCGATCCTAAACGAGCCCTCCCACATGGGCGAGAGGTTGTGCAGCCCTTCCCTTGAGTGCACCCGCCTCAGGACGAGATCACCCACCTTGAGCGTCCTGGAGCGGACGCTGCAATAGTGGTACCGTCGCAGCGCCTGCTGGTACCTTGCCGCTCGGAGCGAGGCTTCATGGTTGTGTTCCTCCCCCAGCACAAGTTCCATCCTCCGCATGGCGTCCTGCTGCGTCTCATCAAACGCCAGGACCTGTGCGGAGCAATGCTTGACCTTGTGAGGGAGAACCGCTTCTGCTCCGTAGACGAGGAAGAGCGAGGTCTCTCCTGTTGGCTTGGTATCGGTGGTGCGGATGGACCACAGTACAGACTGGAGCTCGTCGTGCCAGCCCTTGCCACAGGCCTCAAGCTTCTTCTTGAAGGTCCTGGTCTTAAGGCCTCTGAGGACCTCCGCGTTGGCGCGTTCGGCTTGGCCATTGCTCCTGGGGTGTGTCAATGAAGCGTAGCAGATCTGCGTTCCAAGGTTAGCACAGTATGCCTTGAAAAGATTGCTAGTGAACTACGAGCCGTTGTCGGTGATTATACGATTAGGGACCCCGAACCGACTCATGAGACCCTTGATGAACTTGACCGCAGATCCGGCCTAGATGGTGCGGACGGCTTCTACCTCCGCCCATTTGGTGAACTTGTCAATGGCGACATAGAGGTAGTGGTAGCCCCCAGGCGCTCGAGGGAATGGGCCTAAGATATCCACACCCTAGACTGCGAACGGCTACGAGAGCGGGATGGTCTGGAGGCCCTGAGCTGGCTGATGAATCTGCTTGGTGTGGAATTGGCAGGCCTCGCAGGACTTCACCAGCTCGGTTGCGTCACTGAGTGCCATAGGCCAGTAGAACCTGCTGCGGAACGCCTTGCCGACAAGGGTTCGTGATGACGAGTGGTGCCCACAGTCTCCGCCGTGTATGTCATCCAGCAGCTCGTTCCCCTGTTCCTTGGAGATGCATCATAAGGAAACATCATTTGGCCGCTTCCTGTATAACTCACCGTCATGGATGCAGTATGTCGTAGCCTGTCGGGCCACGCGCTCCGCGTCCTCCTCCTTCTCCAGTAGCGTCCCTTGCATCAGGTATTCCTTGAGCTCCTTGGTCCAGCTCCCTTCCTGAGGCTCGAGTGCCAGGAGTAGGCGCGCTCCCGAGGTCGGGCCGCAGGCCGGGGCTCCCGGGGCTGGTAGTTGGGGGAGCTCCTCTTGAGGCGGCACCGGCCGCGAAAGTGGAGGTGCTGCCGACGGCTTGAAGAGCCTCTCTTCAAAGACACCAGGCTCTTGGGGTTGTCGCTTGGACGCCCTTTTGGCGATGTCATCAGCCTCCTTGTTGGTTCGCGGGGCACGTGCTGCAACTCTAGACCCAGGAAATGCTTTTCCATTTTGCGTACCTCCATGAGGTATGCCTCCATGTGCTCATCCTTCGGCTCGTGTACCTTGTTGGAGAAGTTGACGAGGAGCTGCGAGTCGCCCCTGATGGTGAGGCGCTTCACCCCTAGGGCCACCGCGGCCTTGAGGCCAATGTGAGACCTTCGTACTCCATGATGTTGTTGGAGACCTTCTCGCCCTACTGGAAGCAGAGCTGCACGTCATAGTAGAGCTTGTCCTGAGTAGGAGAGATGAGCACTGCTCCAGCCCCTGCGCCCTGGCGTGCGAATGCGCCATCAAAATACATGATCCAGCCATCTGGTGCTTCACTTCCTGGCGAGAGGGACCGGTCCTCGCCTGCTTCAAACACCGGGGCTTCAGTCCATTCTGTCACGAAGTCGGTGAGCGTGGCCCCCTTGATGACCCTAGTTGTGCTGAACTCCAGCTGGAATGCTTGCAGCTCGATGTTCCATTCGGCGACTCTTCCAGCAGCGTTGGGGCTCCTGAGTACCCTCTCCAGCGGGTAGGCTGAGATGACCTTCATTGGGTGACCTTGGAAGTAGTGCTGCAGCTTACACGAGGCCACCAGAAGCATGAGCAGGAGCTTCTGAGGCATGGGGTACCGTGCCCTTGCATCCTGCAGTACCGTGCTGGCAAAATATACTGGGTGCTCGACGAGGGTGGGAACGTCGAGGGAGCTTGTGCCTGCCGGCAGTTGGGGCGTCTCCTGAGATGACGGGACCTCAAGAGCCTGATCGCCTGTTGGGACCTCTGCCGGCTCGCGAACGCCGCCTTGCTGGGCCTGGTCACTCGTCGGCATTGCTACAGCCCTTGCGGTGCCCTCTGGGTCTTATATCGCCTCGGCTGGTGGTGCGGCGCGGCACGGCAGCCCCTTGGCCTGACGCCCTTCCCGAACCACCACTAGGGCTGCGCTAGCGGAGTAGGGGGTGGAGTCAACAATCTGATCAATGCGCGGGAGCGGGAATGGGTCTTGGGGACAAGCCTTGTTAAGGTTGGTGAAGTGAACACACATGTGCTCCTTCCCGCCTTTCTTCGGTACGACGACGGGCTTCGCCATCCACTCGGGGTACCGAACCTCGCAAATGACACCCGCTGCCTCCAGCTTGCGGGTTTCCTCGATGATGAAGGACTGCTCCTCCATGGATTGTCGCCGCGCCTTCTGCTTCATAGGGCGCACATTGGGGCACACCCTCAAGTGATGCTCGATCACCCCTCTTGGGACCCATACTAGCTGCTTGGGTTCCCAGGCGAACACATCCTTGTTCGCGCGCAAGAACCTCACCAGTGCCTCCTCTTGATTTTGGTCGAGGTTGGTATTGGGGAACGTAGTAATTTCAAAATTTTCCTACGCACAAGCAAGATCATGGTGATGCATAGCAACGAGAGGGGAGAGTGTTGTCTACGTACCCTCGTAGACCGAAGCGGAAGCGTTGACGCAACGTAGAGGAAGTAGTCGTACGTCTTCCCGATCCGACCGATCCAAGCACCGTTACTCCGGCACCTCCGAGTTCTTGCACACGTTCAGCTCGATGACGATCCCCGGGCTCCGATCCAGCAAAGCGTCTGGGAGGAGTTCCGTCAGCACGACGGCGTGGTGACGATCTTGATGTTCTACCGTCGCAGGGCTTCGCCTAAGCACCGCTACAATATGACCGAGGTGGAATATGGTGGAGGGGGGCACCGCACACGGCTAAGGAACGATCACGAAGATCAACTTCTGTCTCTCTGGGGTGCCCCTGCCTCCGTATATAAAGGACTAAAGGGGGGTGCGGCCGGCCTAGGAGAGGCGCGCCAGGAGAGTCCTACTCCCTCTGGGAGTAGGATTCCCCCCCCCCCCAATCCTAGTTGGAATAGGATTCGCGGAGGGGGGAAAAGAGAGAGAGAGAGAGGCCGGCCCCCTCTCCTTGTCCTATTCGGACCAAGGGAGGGGAGGAGCGCGCGGCCCATGTTGGGCTGCCTCTTCTCTTTTCCACTAAGGCCCACTATGGCCCATATAGCTCCCGGGGGGTTCCGGTAACCTCCCGGTACTCCGGTAAAATCCCGATTTCACCCGGAACACTTCCGATATCCAAACATAGGCCTCCAATATATCAATCTTTATGTCTCGACCATTTCGAGACTCCTCGTCATGTCCGTGATCACATCCGGGACTCCGAACAAACTTCGGTACATCAAAATGCAAAAACTCATAATATAACTGTCATCGTAACCTTAAGCGTGCGGACCCTACGGGTTCGAGAACAATGTAGACATGACCAAGACATGTCTCCAGTCAATAACCAATAGCGGGACCTGGATGCCCATATTGGCTCCTACATATTCTACGAAGATCTTTATCGGTCAGACCGCATAACAACATACGTTGTTCCCTTTGTCATCGGTATGTTACTTGCCTGATATTCGATCGTCGGTATACCAATACCTAGTTCAATCTCGTTACCGGCAAGTCTCTTTACTCGTTCTGTAATACATCATCCCACAACTAACTCATTAGTTGCAATGCTTGCAAGGCTTAAGTGATATGCATTACCGAGAGGGCCCAGAGATACCTCTCCGACAATCGGAGTGACAAATCCCAATCTTGAAATACGCCAACCCAACATGTACCTTTGGAGACACCTGTAGAGCTCCTTTATAATCACCCAGTTATGTTGTGATGTTTGGTAGCGCACAAAGTGTTCCTCCGGCAAACGGGAGTTGCATAATCTCATAGTTATAGGAACATGTATAAGTCATGAAGAAAGCAATAGCAACATACTAAACGATCGGGTGCTAAGCTAATGGAATGGGTCATGTCAATCAGATCATTCAACTAATGATGTGATCCCGTTAATCAAATAACAACTCTTTGTCTATGGTTAGGAAACATAACCATCTTTGATTAACGAGCTAGTCAAGTAGAGGCATACTAGTGACACTCTGTTTGTCTATGTATTCACACATGTATTATGTTTCCAGTTAATACAATTCTAGCATGAATAATAAACATTTATCATGATATAAGGAAATAAATAATAACTTTATTATTGCCTCTAGGGCATATTTCCTTCAGTTGGCCTATGGTGAAGGTGGCTCCTGAGGACCCATCTTCCTCGACCGGCACCTGCTTGGTTTCGGCCCGATCTTGAGTGAACAACTGCTTCTTCTTTGCTAGTGCGGCCTCCTTAGCCCCTGGGGTGGCCTCGTTGGCCGGTCGTGCCACCGCGGCAGTTTTGAGGGCGCACTTGAGCGCCGCTAGAGCCTCCTTAGTATCTTCAACTACGGTGAGGACGTCCTTACTCCCGGGCATCTTCATGAGATTGTAGGCCGGATGGGTCGCCGCCATGAACTGAGCCAGAGCCGGGTATCCGAGGATGGCGTTGTACGGGAGGCTGATGCAGGCAATGTCGAAGTTGATCAGCTCGGTGCGGTAGTTATCACGGGTGCCGAAGGTCACAGGAAGGCGGATTTTCCCCAAGGGGCTGGTGGAGCCACCGCTGACCCCGGAGAAGGGCTTGCTGGGTCTGAGCCGTTGGAGTGGTACATGAAGAAGGCTGAAAGCCTCCATAGAGAGCACGTTGAGACCGGCACCACCGTCGATGAGGGTCTTGGTGATAGCTACGCTGCAGATGGTGGGCGTGCACATCATTGGGAGCATGCCCGAGCCGACAGTGGTGGCGGGGTGATCCCCCATGTCAAAGGTAAGGTCGGCCTTGGGCACGCCCAACCCGGGGGAGCTCCTTGCCGCGCAGAGGCGGCGCTAATCTGGCGAATGAACGGCTTGGTGTGACGGTCCGAGGGTAGTACTTGCGAGCCGCCGAGGAGGGCCGCGACGGCGAGGGGCGCCGGTGCCGCGAAGCGCGCGACGAAGAGACCGCGCAGCTCCTCCCAGGAGGTCACCGAAGATCCTGGCAAGCTGAGCAGCCAGGCGCGTGCCATGCCGGCCAGGGCCAAGGGGAACCAATTGGCCATGACCTGGTCGTCGCCTCCAGCTTTGAGGACGGCCTTCTCATACGCCTCCAGGAAGGCCGCCAGATCTGCCGCGCCATTGTAGCGGGGTGGCATCTCTGGCTTGAACTTGCGCGGCCACTGCACCTGCCGTAGGGTGTGGGTAAAGGCACGGACGCCCGCGGCGCACCCGCAGGCACCCGCCGACCTAACCAGAGGGGTGGCGTCTGCCATGGAGCTGGACGAAGCAAGCGGAGAGGCGGAGCTTCGGCGCACCCCCTACCTGGCGCGCCAAATGTCGGATTTCGGGTTCCGGCAAAACCCTTGAGGTTCGAACACTGGGGTGCGCACGAAGATCTCTCCTCCCTCTAGCTCATGCCCTCACCACAATTTCAAGGCTTGGCGCGTCGAACTCGCAGAACAAAGGGACACCGGATTTATACTGGTTCGGGCCACCGACGTGGTGTAATACCCTACTCCAGTGTGGTGTGGTGGATTGCCTCTTGGGCTGAGGGTGAAAAGTTACAAGGGAAGAACAGCCTCCTGAGGAGAGGTGCTCTTGTGCTTGGCGAGTTTGTGTGCTTGCCTTGGTGGAATGGATCCGGTCCAAGATGATATGCCTCCCTACGATGGTGGCTAGTCCTATATATAGAGGCCCGGGTCCTCTTCCCAAATATTAGGCGGGAAGGGATCCCACAACGGCCAATTTGAAGGGGGACAGCTAGTACAAGCTATCCTGACAAAAGACGGTCTTCGCCTGCCAAAGGATCTGGTGATGACACTGTCCTGGGCTCCACGGTGACCTCCATCCTGTCGTCTTGCTGGTCTTGGTCTCGTTGCACCGATATGGAAACCTTTGCTTGACGCCTCGGGACTCCACGCTTGCGCTTGCCTCTTTAGCACCAAAGAGGAAACGAGGACACTGCATGCGCTGGCGCTCGCCTGGTCCTGGTCGTCATGGCTTGCATCACAGGAACCTCGCGAGGAGCCCCTTGCCTTGATCTCTCCGACCCTCGTGAGTCAGCCTGGTGAGGCCGCCCCCGAGGAGGTCTTGCGTCGTCCACCTCGCGAGGGTCCTGAGTGTTTTGCCGATGAAGATGGGCCGTACGGGGCCGCTGACAGAGCCACGCCGTGGGCCGCAGGCAGGCAAGTCTGGGGACCCCCGTTCCCAGGACGCCGACAATATGCACCGTTGCTACAGTTCATCGTGTTGAGACACCACATGATGATCGGGTGTGATAGAATCTACGTTCACATACAACGAGTGCAAGATAGTTTTGCACATGCTGAATACTTGCGTTAAACTTGACGAGCCTAGCATGTATAGACATGGCTTCGGAACACTGGAGATTGAAAGGTCGAATGTGAATCATATAGTAGATATGATCAACATAGTGATGTTCACCATTGATGACTACCCCATCTCACATGATGATCGGACATGGGTTAGTTGATTTGGATCGCATATCACTTAGATGACTTGAGGGATGTCTATTTAAGTGGGGGTTCTTAAGTAATTTGATTAACTAAACTTAATTTATTATGAACTTAGTCCTAATAGGATTTGCATATCTATGTTGTAGATCAATGGCCCGTTCTACCGTTCCCCTGAATTTTAATGCGTTCCTAGAGAAAACTAAGTTGAAATATGATGGTATAAACTACACGGACTGGGTCTGTAACTTGAGGATTATCCTCATTGCTGCATAGAAGAATCATGTCCTTGATGCATCGCTAGGTGAAAGGCCTGATGCAGGAGCAGATGCTGATGTTTTGAACGTTTGGCAAGCTCGATGTTATGACTACTCAATAGTTCAGTGTGCCATGCTTTACGGCTTAGAACCAGGACTTCAAAGGCGTTTTGAACGTCATGGATCATATGAGATGTTCCAGGAGTTGAAGTTAATATTTCAAACAAATGCCCGGGTTGAGAGATATGAAGTCTCCAACAAGTTCTATAGTTGCAAGATGGAGGAGAATAGTTCTGTTGGTGAACACATACTCAAAATGTCTGGGTATCACAATCACTTAACTCGGCCGGGAGTTAATCTTCCAGTTGATAGTGTTATTGATAGAGTTCTTCAATCTCTGCCACCAAGCTACAAAGGCTTCATGATGATCTATAATATGCAAGGGATGGACAAGACAATTCCCGAGCTCTTCGCAATGCTCAAGGCTACGGAGGTAGAAATCAAGAAGGAGCATCAAGTGTTGATGGTTAAAAAGACCGCTAGTTTCAAGAAAAGGGCAAGGGAAAGAAGGGGAACTTCAAGAAGAATGGCAAGCAAGTTGCCACTCCCGAGAAGAAGCCCAAAGCTAGACCCAAGCCTGAAACTGAGTGCTTATACTGCAAAGGGACTGGTCATTGGAAGCGGAACTGCCCCAAGTATTTGGCGGATAAGAAGGATGGCAAAGTGAACAAAGGGTATATTTGATATACATGTTATTGATGTGTACCTTACTAATGCTCGTAGTAGTGCCTAGGTATTTGATATTGGTTCGGTTGCTCATATATGTAACTCGAAACAGGAGCTATGGATTAAATGAAGATTGGCTAAGGATGAGGTGACGATGTGCGTCGGGAATGGTTCCAAGGTCGATGTGATCGCCGTCGGCATGCTACCTCTACTTCTAATACTTCTACCTTCGGGATTAGTTTTAGACCTAAATAATTGTTATTTGGTGCCAGCGTTGAGCATGAACATTATATCTGGACTTGTTTAGTGTGAGATAGTTATTCATTTAAATCAGAGAATAATGGTTGCTCTATTTATATGAGTAATATCGTTTATGGTCATGCACCCTTGAAGAGTGGTCTATTTTTGTTGAATCTCGATTTTAGTGATACACATATTCATAATATTGATGCCAAAAGATGCAAAGTTGATAATGATAGTGCAACATATTTGTGGCACTGTCGTTTAGGTCATATTGGTGTAAAGCGCATGAAGAAACTCCATGCAGATGGGCTTTCGGAATCACTTGATTATGAATCATTTGATACTTGCGAACCATGCCTCGTGGGCAAGATGACTAAAACTCCGTTCTCCAGAACAATGGAGTGAGCCAATGACTTATTGGAAATAATACATATCGATGTATTGGGTCTAATGAGTGTTGAGGCACGCGGCGGGTATCGTTATTTTCTAACCTTCACAGATGATTTGAGCAGATATGGGTATATCTACTTAATGAAACACAAGTCTGAAACATTTGAAAAGTTCAAAGAATTTCAGAGTGAAGTGGAGAATCATCGTAATAAGAAAATAAAGTTTCTACGATTTGATCGCGAAGGTTTGAGTTACGAGTTTGGCCTTCATTTAAAACAATGTGGAATAGTTTCACAACTCACGCCACCTGGAACACTACAGCATAATGGTGTGTCCGAACGTCATAATCGTACTTTATTAGATATGCTGCGATCTATGATGTCTCTTACCGATTTACCACTATCGTTTTGGGGTTATGCATTAGAGACAGGTGCATTCACATTGAATAGGGCACCGTATAAATCCTTTGAGACGACACCATATGAACTGTGGTTTGGCCAGAAACCTAAGCTATCGTTTCTTAAAGTTTGGGGTTGCGACACTTATGTCAAAAGGCTTCAGCCTGATAAGCTCGAACCCAAATCAGAGAAGTGCGTCTTCATAGGATACCCTAAGGAAACAATTGGGTACACCTTCTACCACAAATCTGAAGGCAAGATCTTTGTTGCCAAGAATGGAACCTTTCTAGAGAAGGAGTTTCTCTCGAAAGAAGTGAGTGGGAGGAAAGTAGAACTTGATGAGGTAATCGTACCTTCTCTCGAATTGGCAAGTAGCACATCATAGAAATATGTTCCCGTGATGCCTACACCAACTAGAGAGTAAGAAAATGATAATGATCATGAAACTTCAGGCGAAGTTGCTACTAAACCTCGTAGGCCGACCAGAGCATGATCCGCACCAGAGTGGTATGGTAATCATGTTCTGGAAGTCATGTTATTAGACCAAGGCGAACCTATAAACTATGAAGAAGCTATGATGAGCCCAGATTCTGACAATTGGCTTGAGGCCATGAAATCTGAGATAGGATTCATGTATGAGAAGAAAGTATGGACTTTGGTGGACTTTCCCAATGATCGGCAAGCCATAGAGAATAAATGGATCTTCAAGAAGAAGACTGCCGTTGATGGTAATGTTACTGTCTACAAAGCTCGACTTGTCGCAAAAGGTTTTTGACAAGTTCAAGGGGTTGACTACGACGAGACTTTCTCACCCGTAGCGATGCTTAAGTCCGTCCGAATCATGTTAGCAATTGCTGCATTTTATGATTATGAAATATGGCTAATGGACGTCAAAACTGCATTCCTTATTGGATTTCTTAAAGAAGAGTTGTATATGATGCAACTAGAAGGTTTTGTCGATCCTAAAGGTGCTAACAAAGTGTGTAAGCTCCAGCGATCCATCTATGGACTGGTGCAAGCATCTCAGAGTTGGAATATACACTTTGATGAGGTGATCAAAGCATATGGTTTTATACAGACTTTTGGTGAAGTCTGTATTTACAAGAAAGTGAGTGCTATCTCTATAGCATTTCTAATATTATATGTAGATGACATATTGTTGATTGGAGATGATATAGAATTTCTAGATAGCATAAAAGGATATTTGAATAATAGTTTTTCAATGAAAGACCTCGGTGAAGCTGCTTATATATTGGGCATCAAGATCTATAGAGATAGATCAAGACACTTAATAGGACTTTCACAAAGCACATACCGTGACAAAGTTTTGAAGAAGTTCAAAATGGATCAGTCAAAGAAAGGGTTCTTGCCTGTGTTACAAGGTGTGAAGTTGAGTTAAACTCAAAGCCCGACAACTGTAGAAGATAAAGAGAAAATGAAAATCATTCCCTATGCCTCAGCCGTAGGTTCTATCATGTATGCAATGTTGTGTACCAAACCTGATGTGTGCCTTGCCATAAGTCTGGCAGGGAGGTACCAATGTAATCCAGGAGTGGATCACTGGACATCGGTCAAGAACATCCTAAAGTACCTGAAAAGGACCAAGGATATGTTTCTCATTTATGGAGGTGACAAAGAGCTCGTCGTAAATGGTTATGTCGATGCTAGCTTTGACACTGATCCCGATGACTCTAAGTCACAATCCGGATACGTATTTATATTGAATGGTCGAGCTGTCAGTTGGTGCAGTTCCAAGCAAAGCGTGGTGGCGGGATCTACGTGTGAAGCGGAGTACATAGCTGCTTCAGAAGCAGCAAATGAAGGAGTTCATATCCGATCTGGGTGTAATACCTAGTGCATCGGGTCCAATGAAAATCTTTTGTGACAATACTGGAGCAATTGCCTTGGCAAAGGAATCCAAATTTCACAAGATAACCAAACACATCAAGAGAGGCTTCAAATCCATTCGTAAAGAAGTCAAGGAGGGAGACATAGAAATTTGCAAGATACATACGGATCTGAATATAGCAAAACCGTTGATTAAGCCTCTTTTGCGAGCGAAACATGATCAGCACCAAGACTCCATGGGTGTTAGATTTATTACAATGTAATCTAGATTACTAACTCTAGTGAAAGTGGGAGACTGAAGGAAATATGCCCTAGATGCAATAATAAAATTGTTATTTTGTATTTCCTTATTCATGATAAAGGTTTATTATTAATGCTAGAATTGTATTGACCAGAAACCTTGATACATGTGTGAATACATAAACAAACACCATGTCCCTAGTGAGCCTCTACTAGACTAGCTCATTGATCAAAGATGGTTAAGATTTCCTAAGCATGGACATGAGTTTTCATTTTATAATGGGATCACATCATTAGGAGAATGATGTGATGGACAAGACCCATCGGTTAGCTTAGCATTATGATCGTTCAGTTTTATAGCTATTGCTTTCTTCATGTCAAATACATATTCCTTCGACTATGAGATTATGCGACTCCCGGATACCGGAGGAATGCCTTGTGTGCTATCAAACATCACAAGTAACTGGGTGATCATAAAGATGCTCTACTGGTATCTCCAAAGGTGTTTGTTGAGTTGGCATAGATCGAGATTAGGATTGGTCACTCCGAGTATCAGAGAGGTATCTCTGGGCCCTCTCAGTAATACACATCATAAGCTTGCAAGAAAACGACTAAGGAGTTGGTCATAAGGTGATGTATTACGGAACGAGTAAAGAGACTTGCCGGTAACGAGATTGAACTAGGTATGAAGATACCGACGATCGAATCTCGGGCAAGTAACATACCGATGGACAAAGGGAATTACGTATGTTGTCATAATGGTTCGACCGATAAGATCTTCGTAGAATATGTAGGAGCCAAGCATCCAGGTTCCGCTATTGGTTATTGGCCGGAGAGGTGTCTAAGTCATGTCTACATAGTTCTCAAACCCGTAGGGTCCGCATGCTTAACATTCGATGACGATATAGTATTATATGAGTTATGTGATTTGGTGAACGAATGTTGTTCAGAGTCCTGGATGAGATCACGGACATGAAAAGGAGTCTTGAAATGTTCTAGAGGTAAAGATTTATATATAGGACGATGGTATTTGGACACCAGAAGTGTTTCGGGGGGTATCGGGTACTTATCGGGTCACCGGAAGGGGTTCCGGGCACCCCCGGCAAAAGATATGGGCCTTATGGGCCAAGAGGGGAAACACACCAGCCACAAGGGGCTGGTGCGCCCCCCATATGGGCCAGACTAGGAGGAGAAGGAAAGAGGGGAAGGGAAAGGAAAGAGTGGAATAGGATTCCCCCTTCCTTCCCTCTCCCCCCCTCTTTCCTTCCCCCTCCGACAAATATGGCAGGGGGGCGCGGCTTGGGAGGAGCCCAAGTAGGATTCGGTCCCACACACTAGACAATTGCCTAGCCATGTGCGGCGCCCCCCTCCATCATTTACACCCTCGGTCATATTTTCGTACTGCTTAGGCAAAACCCTGCGAGGATCACTTCACCATCACCGTCACCATGCCGTCATGCTAACGGAACTCGTCTACTACCTTGATGTCTTGCTGGATCATGAAGGCGAGGGACGTCACCGAGATGAACGTGTGCAGAATGCGGAGGTGCGTTCAGTACTTGATTGGTCTAAGCACGAAGAAGTTCGACTACATCAACCGTGTTGAGAAACGCTTCTGCGTACGGTCTACGAGGGTACGTAGGCACACTTTCCCCTCATTGCTATGCATCTCCATGGATAGATCATTGCGTGTGCATAGAATTTTTTTGTTTCCATGCAACAATTCCCATCAGTGGCATCTGAGCCAGGTCTATGCGTAGATGATATGCACGAGTAGAATACAAAGAGTTGTGGGTGGTGATAGTCATACTGCTTACCACCAACGTCTTATTTTGATTCGGCGGTATTGTGGGATGAAGCGGCCCGAACCAACCTTACATATCCATGCACATGAGACCGGTTCCACCGACAGACATGCAACTAGTTTTGCATAAAGGTGGCTGGCGGGTGTCTGTTTCTCCTACTTTAGCAACATGGGACAATAACAGACCGCATTATGGGTTGTAAACGGGCTAGAGTTCGAATCATCCGTTCATGGGCCGACCATAACGGGCCATCGTTAATCGGCCCTATTTGATGATGTTATGAAAACGGCCCAACGGATTAACGGGCCACAAACGGGCCGACTTTAACCACAGGCTGAATTTGGCCCACAACCGGAATATGCGAGTAACGGACCATGAGTAATCGAATGTTGCAAATCAACCCAAGAATAAATGGGCCCTGAGAATGCTGAAAGATAACACGGGATGGAAACGGTCCAATGGAATAATGGGCCTTTAATGGGTATAAAGTGATACACTATTCATTACGGGCCAGTTTCACCACGGGCCGTTAATGGGCTAAGAGTTACAAAGGGCTTCATATGGACCGAAAGACGTCATGGGCCATACATGGGCCAGAAGTTACAACGGGCCGGAATCATATTGGACGGCCCAGATGACGCTACTTGGCCTAATTCGTATAGGCCATAATGGGTCGTGAGTTAGCGGGCTGTAAATGGGCTATATGCGAATAGGCCGTTAACACACTTTTCGTGGGCCGGTCCGCTACCTTTTGACTAAGACAAATGGGCCGGCCTTTTCACCAGAATGGGCCTCTGTTGGGCCGTGCCACGTGTCGACGTATCATAGGTGCCTCATGTCCAATGAGTGGATGACATCTGTCCCAACACTGAGCCAACACGTGGATCCTCCGGCCAATGAGAATTTTACAGGTGGAAATCCCCATTGGTTGGGGCTGTTAACGGGTTATAAGATTCAAACCGGAACCCAATAGCTTAACGGCGACCCATTACGGTGGATGCCACGTGTCGGTTACCCTTGACGAAAACACTTCTATGACGTGTCATTTATCGTCATGGAAGTGGACACTTCCGTAATGATAATTTTGGTATTGTCATGGAACACTTCTACAACAACACATGTATGACTATCTTAATTCTGTCATAAAATCGTCATGGATGTACATGCATGACAGAAAACGTGACCTACCGTGACAAACATGTATCATCACGGAAGTGTATTTTTTTGTAGTGAAAGGAAGGGAGGAGGGAGGGAGTGGGTAGCCATTGTACTATGTCGTTTACGTGCTCCAACTTGGATGCCTTTTCTGTCCCTCGTTCCCCGCTTGAGTAGTCATGACAGACTTGCTAGCTCTGGTCTTGGTGTGTGATGCGCCTCAAACATGTACTAATTTATGAAGTATTCATACTTTATTTAAGTTTCTGGCATAATATTTATTTGATTAGTGCGAGAGGCCAATTCTTGTTTTCTATTGTTTTGTGTTTTTAGGTCAAAAACACGGAGCCGGGATGACATGATTTTTGTTAATTATTTATTGAATAAAAGAGTCCCATAGCTAGAAGACGGGAGCCACGAGGGCCCCACACGTCCAGCCACTGCGACCATCCCCTGGCCACGTGAGGGGATCGCGTTGGAGGCCCCTATGTCAGTTGATTACCTTCTTTGCCGCAAGAAAGATACTATAATAAAAAAACTCCAAATTTTAGTCTGGTCAGAGTTATGGATCTCCATCTATAAAAGAAATGATGCTCGGGCAGAAAATAGTACTGAAAACAAGACAAATAAGAGAGATCTGGTCTAGGGGAGATTCCATCTTTTCTCAAAGGGCCAAGGAAGAAGAAGAAGAAGGAGGGCCCCTTCCCCTTCTCCTCCGGTAGTGCCAGAGCGCTGCCAGGGACATCTCTGTCATACCATCACCAACAACTATCTCTTCGTTCTCATGGTGATGTGTGAATAGTTCATCCTCGGGCTAAGGGTATGTACTAGTAGCCATGTGTTTGATCTCTCTCTCCCATGTTCCTGAAAGATTACGATCTTGATTGTATCATGAACTTGGTTGATATAGTTGGATCATATGATGCTCCCCCCCTCAATTTTTTGTGATGAATTGTGTCTTGCTCCTTGAATTTTATGATGCTTTCCCCTCTATAACTCATAGCCAGGAGTGAAACTGTTCAGACCGTGTGTGGTAAGGTCACCACTAGTGAGAAGTGGTGACACCACCTTATGCAGGTTACAACCAAACAACGTGTGATATGTGCGCCTAAGGCAATGCAGCCAACCAAAAGGTGGGTCAAATTTAGTTCCCTCAGAGCCTGGGAGTAAACCTCCAAGTGGGGATTTCCCCGCTCACATGGTATCCCCGTCAAAACCATGGAGAATATCATGTTGCTGTTTGGGTCGAATCTTGGAGGAAGGAGAAGGAGGATTGGAGGCATATGACAGAGGGTTTTCGCTAGACGGAGGCGACGGAGAATCAGGCGCACGCGTCGTGGGTTTCCTCCCCGACCCCTCTTGACGTGGAAAACTGCCCCATGGAAACGACGCAGATCGGGATCCATAATCCTGGTGAGCGAGCGACCAAATGCTCCCGTGGTTTTCCATGGTCCGACTTGCCCTGTGGGTTGTACGCCCCGGTTTTGGACGGGGATCCCTGAGGCAAATTTGACAATTTTGACCTCTGGACGAAATCAATTCACAGAATGAACTGCCCGTGAAACTATTTCACTCCCCTGACCCTTTTGTGTAGCGCCCGCCACGCAGGCGCCACACCCTACGGTGTAACACCCAGCTCGGGGGCGTTGCACGCCAGTCCACCGTGGCAGCCCCTGGGCCCGCACCCAGCAGTGCAGCGCCTCCGAGCTAGGCGCCACACATGTAATGTGCAGCGCCTAGTCGTCGGGCGCTGCACTGTGACTTAGATAGGGGCTGGGCCCCCCCCCCCCCCCCCCCCCCCCCCCCCCCCCCACCCCCCCCCTTTGCCCCCTCTCCCACTCTCTCCCCCTCTCAAATCCTCTCCCAAATCTTGCAAATTTGAAGAATTTGTCCGTGGATTTCGAAATCAAACCCTCCCTCAAGGTAATCTTCTCCGATCCCCTTGTTTTGATCCAAGTAATGTTATCTAATTGCTCATTTGTTGCTAGTTTGGGGAAACCCTAGTTTTGTTCGGATCTAGAGATTTGCATGGAGATGTGAGATCTTTGTTTGCCATTTTCCTATGATTAGGCTTTGTTAGTATGTTAGGGTTATTCTTATGGGTGTTCTTATGTTGGTGCTAGGGTTATGGTTAGGGTTAGGGTTATTGTTAGGGTTATGGTTAGGGTTGTTGTTTGATATATATTTTAGGGTTTGTATTCCGTGTTAATCCTTAAATTAGTACTCATGGAAGCAATGTTATGTTGTGTTGTTTGAATGCTTATAGGGATGGGAAGAACATGTGTGTTTGTTCATCATGGGGACAAAGACGCCTTCTTGAAAGGCAATATTGAACCGGACCCAGATGAGCTTGACATGGTGTTTGATAGTAGTCCTAGCTATGCAGAGCTCTTGCAACAAGTGAGGAAAGATTTGAATTGGATGGGCCCTAGTGATATCGTTGAGTTGGAGGGAAGGCATAATGTAGGTTTTGGAATGTACATCCGTTGGAAGACAATGCGTGTCAACTCGGAGCAACGTTGGGTTGCATACAAGGAAACGGTGGCCGAATCACTTGACAAGGCTCTTGAGTTATTTGCAACGAAGAAGGTTGATTCAAGTTTGCATTTGGACTTGAACCGGAAACCCTCCCCTTTGGTTGCTAGTAGCCCCCCACCCTTGAAGCGAGATGAAATTGTTGAACCTCTTTTGACCCAAGAAGTGAGGCCAACATTGAGCCCGTTTACAAACAACCAAGATGAAGCTTTGCAAGAGGACAATAATGAGTATGCGAACGATGACAATGAAGTTGATCTCCATGACAACAATGTGGGTGATCTCAACAAATATCATTTGCAAGAGACAAAGGACCATTCCATCCCTTTTTCCCATGCATATGCATCGGATTCAGATGACGAAGGTCCCGATGAACAAGTTGATGAGGAGGGGTTCACAGTGAAGGAGGCGGAGCTTTCGAGAAGGTATTCGGTCGGGATCACAAGACACCATTGTTCACGGATGTTAGTCTCGCGGATGAAGCCGTTGTGGATGGTGGCAAATCTATATCTCTTGGGGTTAGGCCAAGCTCTCACCGTGATTTGGGAGACGACAAGAACCGGATTGCTAAAGGGTCTAAGTTCGAAACCTTCTTGGAATTGAAGATGTGGATCGACAACTACTCGGTTACGCATTATCGTCCACACAAGGTGGTGCACTCGGACGTCAATGTGCGCTACACGGTTGCATGTGCATGTGAAGATGAAATATGTCTGTGGATTGTGCATGCAAAACCATGGAAAGGAGGTCCCACTTGGCACGTAGTGAGTTGTGTGCCAACTCACATGTGCCGAGGCAAAAGGGTGGATGGCAAGATTGTGTCCCAAGACCACAGACAACTCACGTCTAAGTTCATCGCTTACAGGCTCTCGAACTCAATATCCACACTTCCAACAATGAGCGTCCAACATGTCATTGACCTTGTGAAAGCCATCTTTCATTACAAGGTGAAGTGCGGCAAGGCATGGAAGGCGAAGCAAGCCGCATTTAAGATGTTGTATGGTACTTGGGAGGAAGCATACAACCGAATCCCTAGGTTGTTGTTAGCCATGGCCGCCACAAACCCGGGCATGGTTCATGTGGTCGAGCCTCATGGGCACCAAACAACGGTTCATGAAGGAAGGAAAGTCCGAGTATTTGGTCGTGCATTTTGGCTGTTCAAGCAATGCGTGAGGGCTTTCGAACACTGTAGGCCGGTCATCACCATTGATGGCACGTTCTTGACCGGACAATACAAGGACACCTTGTTGGTTGCGATAGCAAGTGATGCCAGTAATCGGGTGTTGCCATTGGCATTTGCTTTGGTTGAGGTGGAGAACAATGACAACTGGGAGTGGTTTTTGCGTCTTTTGAGGACGAAGGTGTTACCCGCTCAAAGGGAAATTTGTGTCATATCGGATCGGCATCCAAGAATTCTTAATGCGGTGGAGATTGACATTCCCAGGCATGCTCCGTTGCACCATCGATGGTGCATGAGGCACTTTTGTTCGAACTTCTATAGGGCATATGGCCTTAAGGAGTTGGCCGATGATCTTCAAGATTGTTGTCTCGCTTTCTCCGAGAAGCGGTTTGCCACTTTGTTGAACAAATTGCTCGCACACAAAAAACTTGATCCCTGGGGTCAAGACTTTATCAATAGGCACATTCAACACCGGAACAAGTGGGCACGTGATTTTGATGAAGATGGCCGGAGATACGGTCAAATGACAAGCAATATGGCCGAATGCTTAAATAGGGTGCTCAAAGGTGCACGTGGATTACCCGTGACGGCAATAGTTCAATACACATTTGACAAGATGAATGCATACTTTCTAAAGTACTCGATGGAAACTGATGCACAGATAGCGGGTGAGAACCCACGCAAGTACAAGTACAAGTTCCCACCCAAGGTTGATGAATGGTTAGAATTTCAATCACGGAAGGCGGACTCAGAAGAAGCTATATTATATGACAACGAAGAGTGGAAGTACGAAGTGAAAGAGCCAGGAGGAACCACAAACAATGGCCGGCAACATGGAGGTCGGGCTTTCAAGGTGTCGTTAACACAATGTGATTGCTCTTGCGGGAGGCCATTGTTGCTTCATCTCCCATGCTCACACTTGTATACCGCTGGTCGCGTTAGAAATGTGGACATCAATCACCCATGCACCGTGAGGGAGTTGGAGTTCTCAATCATGACGGTCAAGAAAACATGGGCTCCCTGCTTTCACCCATACTTTGACCAATCACAATGGCCGGAGTACCATGGAGTTCAACTATGGCCGGATCCGGAGTTGAAGGTTGTTAAACGGGATAGACGTAAGACAAAGCGTCTTAGAGGCGACATGGATGGATGGGGCCATGGTGGCCGCCGTGAAGCGGGAAACAACCAATTCCAAGAGCCTCGTGAGAGCTCCCGTTGTGGGGAATGCAAAGGTCATTCCACAACAAAAGAAAATGTACGAAACCAAGGAAAAGGTCTAAGAAAAATGATGCAAGCACTAGCCAACAAGGAGCTACACAAGGGAGCCAACCAAGTGGTATCCAACAAGTGCCAAGCCAACCAAGAGGTAGCCAACAAGTGCGAAGGCAACAACGTGGTAGCCAACAAGTGCCAAGGCAACCAAGTGGGAGCCAACAAGTGCCAAGGCAACTAAGTGGGAGCCAACCTAGTGGTAGCCAACAAGTGCCAAGGCAACCAAATGGGAGCCAACCTAGTGGTAGCCAACAAATGCCAAGCCAACCAAGTGGTAGCCAACAAGTGCCAAGCCAACCAAGTGTTAGCCAAAGAGGATCTGGGTGACAAAGAGGTCGGCAACTAGGACTTACAAGAGGCCGTGGTGGTGGTAGTCTAGGCCGTGGTGGTGGTAGAGCTCGTGGTGGTGGTGTTGCCTGTGGTGATGGTCTTGGCCGTGGTGATGGTCTTGGCCTTGGTGATGGACTTGGCCATGGTGATGGACAAGGGCAAGGTCGTTGCAGAGGAAAGTTTGGATACCTCGATGGACCATTTTCGTATGTTGCTCACTAACTATAATGTTTCATATGTTATTATTTTTCATATGTTCTTGTTTTACATGTGCTTCCATTTGTTCTTATTGTCTTTACTAACCATTATGTTTCACTCATTGTAGGTATGGCGGCTTCACAACCCAACAAATCAACAATGAAGGAGGATGGTGAAGATGAGATGGCGGGATGGTGGGAGAAGGCTGCGAAGAAGCTTAGAGAGGAGGATGTAGCCAAGCTAAAGAAGAAGAAGGAAGAGGAGCTTGAGGAGAAGAGGAAGGCAAAATAGAGAGCGTCAAATGCGATGCGCGCTAGGGAGCAAGCGTTGGTGAGGAAATGTGAGGAGGCACAGAAGAAGCATCAAAAGGATTTTGAAGAAGGAACCATGAAGCTTTGGGCAATTGCAGCTGAAAAAAAGAGAGGGGGAATCAGATATTCATGGAGAGGGTGGTTAAGGAGGCCCACCTCATAAGAAAAGGGAGGATGAAGAGGAAGAAGAGAGGAGGAGGAGGAGGAAGAAGAAGAAGAAGAAGGGAAAGGGGCCTTGCTCTATGCAATAGAGCTATGTCATCTTCAACTTGCTTGTGGACGATGATCGTGTTATCCTCTAAACTATGCTCTTCGATTTGGTTGTGAACTACTATGTGTCATTAACTACTATCTCTCCTCCTCGATTTGGTTGTGAACTACTATGTGTCGTGAAGTACTATGTATTATGAACTAGTATGTGTCGTGAAGTACTCTGTGCATATGTTTTCTTCACAGTTCTTCGCTTGCTATGTATCAATCCTACTTCACATCATCGGAATATGTGTGCATATGCCAAAAAATTCGCTAAGTACAAGTGCAACGCCTAGCTCCAGGGCGTTGCACTGCTCAGTGTGACGCCTAGTTCTGAGGCGTTGCACTCCTGGGATGAGCTAAACAGAGAGCAAACAAAACGTTTGCAAGTTACAGCTGCTGCAGCGCCTAGCCTGGAGGCGCCACACTGAGTAGTGCAACGCCCTTGTAAACACTTTGTTTGCTCTCTGTTTAGCTCATCCAAGGCGTGCAACGCCTCAGAGCTAGGCGTCACACTGTACAGTGCATCGCCTAGCTCTGAGGCATTACACTCCTAGGATGAGCTAAACAAAGAGCAAACAAAACGTTTGCAAGTTACAGCTGCTGCTGCGCCTAGCCTGGAGGCGCCACACTGAGCAGTGCAATGCCCTGGAGCTAGGCATTGCACTACTTAGTGTGGCACCTCCAGGCTAGGCGTTGCACGGTTGTAACTTGCAAACTGGGTCATTTTCAGGCACAGTTCAACATTTCCTAGAATAAGCAGTCAGGATCTTTAAGTTCAACATTTCAGTCACAGTTGAACATTATTAAGACAACAAGTTCAACATTGCTAAGATAAACAATGACTTCAAGTTCAACATAGAGCTACCACCACTCCAAGTTCAACATAACTAAGACATACAAGAGGATCAAGTCCAACATAGAGCTACCACCACTCCAAGTTCACCGACATAACAAGTTCCACATTACTACAAGCTACCACCACTTCAAGTTCAACATTACAAATAGAGGACGATGACTAGTTCCTTGAGCACTTTTTGGTTGCTCCCCCCTCTTGCTAGCTAACTTCTTCACCTTCCTAGGAAGAGGAACCCGCTCCCGCTCTGGCTCTGGTTCCTCCACGTCATCCACATCGTCATCCAAATAGACATCCAAAGCCGCCATCTGCGAGGTGCCGACCATCCTTTTGCCTCTTTGGGTGAAGTCTTCAGGTGTGTACTTGTTGATTCTCGTCCTAGGCTTTAACCTGTATGCAGACCTAACCTGGTACGTCCCCAAGGTCATATCATCAGCAACCTATGCATCAACAAAAGATATGGAAAGACAATGTGTGAGGATATAGTTAGCAATGCATCAACAATTGGATATCTATGCTCATGCCATACCTCTTGGGTGACCACACCCACATCCTCATCCTCCAAATGATCACCATGGCCCTTCCCCGAAGCGGGATCTGATGGTGTCGCCGACCTAGACCGTTCTGGTGATACATACTCGGGGTCACGACAACCGAAAAGGATTGATAGACGCCTTAACTTTTGGCCCTGGCACTGCAACATGTACAAGTGAATGAGACATCGAACGTAGCAACACATGTTAAGTGCTAGTTTGAAGGAGATGTGAACCTTGATGAATGCTCGAAGTGCACCTTCCCCATCGCTTTCGCCAGCCGGGGTTGTTTCAAGAATAGTCTCGGTCTCATCAGCTGCTTTCTTGATCTGGGCACGCTATGAACAGAAACGGTATTAACGTGTTAGGCAAGCGAAGATGTGAATAGTGTGAATGAAAAGCAAAGAGGGCAAATACCATAAAGTTCATCATTGGAGCTGAAGGGATCATTGAGTTGCCTTTCCTGACTAATGCGTTGTACTGGTGCTGCGCTACCTCATCAAAAACGGTGGGTTCTTCCAAAATCTCCTCAGCATACGCCGGCTTGCATACCTCCACACGGGTACTTGCAAGAAACCATGTGAGATAGTTGTTGAACGCGATCGGGCAGTGCTCACGAAGCGGGGCTCGTTTTCCAGCCCTAGCTTGCTCCACACTAAGCGCGAACTGTACGACATAGTTCCCGTGATGCTTGTCCCAATTCTTGATCTTCCGCTGCCTTTTCCTATCCAACCTGCAAGTTAGAAACAGAATATTAGCACCATCGAAACCGCCGAGAAGCTGCTAAGTGCTCAAGGTTAATTATATTTTACGCGTGTAGCAACTTGTCCGTGTCCTCCCACTCCGATGGGTGTGCCTAGAACAAACCAAACTTATGGCGCACTCGATGTGGGAGGTGAAGCTCAACCGCCCAATTGCATATGAGTGGGCACCGCATACGCCAGAGATCCCTATCCCTAGTGCACATCGGATTCAGTCTGAACTCTATAGGGTTACCAAAACTGTCTCCTGTTCCATACGGCTCCCATACCACCTGCAAAATGGGATAGAATGCAAAATTGATATCGACTTACAATAGAAGCATCATAATCACTTATGCAATGTCGATTCACCTGCTTAGGCGTGATCGCGTCAAGCTCACTCTAGTACAACTTGTACATGACCGAGGGATCATCCGTCGTCTCATTTAACACATCCCACTTGTAAGCCCAACTGGGGAGCCATAGTGGGTTGCTTTTGTTGTCCCAATCCTCGTACTTCACGGTCTTCGGGCGTCCAACCGGCAAACGCTCCCAGCTCCATATGGAAAGTGCGAGCAAACAACCACCAATACCTCCAAATGACCTACAACAGGCTTCGTCCAACTGCACATAAAAGAGAGCATGGTTAAATTAAGAGCAAGATCGCATTTATAATGTAGCAATGAAGTGAAAAAGAAACAACTTCATACCTGTCTATACAAGTAAGCCAGTGTTGCCGAACTCCAACTCCAATTGCTATCAAAGACGGTCAACACCTTCAGCCACATCCATGGAGCATTCTTGCCTGTGCCATCAGCATACATAGTCCTGGATATCACGTACCACATATAGACACGAGCATATGTCTTGACCGTGTCCTCATTAGCTTCCTAAGGGCAAGTACCAAAGTGCTCAGTAATCCATGTGAAAGGAGCACCGACTGCGACTCTTTCCTTCTTCTTGTCTTCTGTTGCTGGTTCCCGAGGCTCCGGAGGAACCATACCGATAAGGGCATTCATTTGCGCGCGCCACCCATCAGAATCAATGCTCATACATAGAGGATTCCCATTGATAGGAAGACCGGTGATCATAGCAATATCCTGAAGCGTTACGGTCATCTCCCTGGTCCGAAGATGGAAACTGTGTGTCTCCGGCCTCCAATGATCAATAAGCGCGGTGAGTGCTGGAGCATTGTTGGGTGGCGTCGACCGTCTGACCATCTGAATGAAAGGGAGAAGTCCTGTCTCCCTTACATACGGTGTGTATCGCTCATCATAGCGCATCCACCCAAGGGTGACCCCGTGAGAACGAAGCTTCAGAGGTGCAAGCTCCTACAAACAAACAAATCATAACATTACATATGGAGCATTTGTGTTTGAAATAAACACGAAATTCATAAAACCGGCCACTTTCATTATTACCCGCTGCTCCACCACCATAGCATACGACCGGTGTTGTTTGTTCCAGTGATTATCGAGAAGCCAAACCATCCTAACAATTTTAAAAGAAAATTTTCTTATCAACACGATTATCTTTTGAATACAAATAAACTAAAGTACGCCTAGTACATACAAAATTCAAAGCATATGTATCCAAAGCATTCTTGTCAACACAAATATAATTTCAACACAAATAAACTAAACTAGGCCTACTTCATGCAAGATTTAATACAAATCTCTTTTCCATATAAAATAACATGTCAACCTATGTATCCAAACCATTTTTTTTTAATAAAATATACTAAACTAGGGTTGCTAAATTAGGTATCTAATACATGCAAGATTCTAATACATGCAACATTCTAATCTAACAAGGGTTCCCCAAATCTAATACATGCAAGATTCAAATAAGGGTTCCCCAAATCTTCAAAATATCATACATTCTATGGATAGAAAGAAAGGGATCGGAGGAGAGTACCTTCTAGAATGGATTGGTGAAGGAATCCACGGACCAAATCGTTAGATCTGAAGAATTTGGAAGAGGGGATTGAGAGGGGGGAGGAGAGGGCCGCCGCCGCGGCTATGCTGTTTCTGTAACTGTAACTAGTGGTGCAATGGGGTGGGGGGAGGGGGAGGAGAGGGCCGCCGCGGTGAATAAGTCACAATGCAGTGCCCGAGCGCTAGGCGTTGCATATGTGCGGCGCCTAGCTCGGAGGCGCTGCACTGCTGGGTGCGGGTCCAGGGGCTGCCACGGTGGACTGGCGTGCAACGCCGTTGAATTGGACGTTGCACCGTAGGGTGTGGCGCCTGCATGACGGACGCTACACAAAAAGATGAGAAGAGTGAAATAGTTTCACGGGCAGTTCATTATGTGAATTACGGGTAGTTTATTATGTGAATTGATTTCGTCAACAGATCAAAACTGTGAAATTTGCCGATCAGGATAACGTCGAACCAAACAAGCCCTAAAGGTGCAGGAAGGCGAGCGTGCAGAAACACACACACAAAAGAAAAAAGAAAAACCTTCTCGTGTCACGGAAGGCGAGCGAAAACCCCACCCGCTTCCCGCCCGAACCCCCAAACTCCCCGCCGGCAGCCACGCCTTTGGACGGTGATGTCGGCGGCCGCCGTCGATGGCCCTCCCTCGTCGCAGCAACCCCCACGGTCCAGCGTGGAACCTGTCCTCCAACTCGCCTCCCGCGACCCCTCAGCCGCGGTTCCCCTCCTACCCGCTCTCCCGCCAGACGCCCTCGCCGACCTCCTCTGCTCCCTCTCCGCCGCCTCCCCCCCGAACCACCTCTCCCTCCTCCCAGCCCTGCTCTCCCTCTCCCCAAACCCCTCGGCCGCCTCCGCTGCCTTCTCCTCCCTCCTCAACGCGCCCAGCTGGCCGTCTCCGACCCTCCTCGCCGTCGCCTCCCTCCTGCGCGACCTCCCCGTGTCATTCCGATCCCGCGTTCCCGACTGCCTATCTAAGGTTCTCTCCCTCCTCCCCGGCGCCGATGTCCAGGACCTCCCCGCACTCGCCTATCAGCTCCTCCTCCTCGCCTCCAAACCGGTCCACCCCCGGCTCGTCCTCGCCGGCCTCCTCCGCTTCTTCGGCGGCCGCCACGGCGCCCGTGTGCGCGCCCTGCCGTCCATCGCACGGCAGGTCGAGGGCACCGTGCTGATGCACGTCGCCTTTGCGGTTAAGCAGGACCCTGCACTGGCAAGGGAGGTGGTAGCCGCCGTCAAGGCCAATGCCACGGGTGTGCTCAACGCATTCGCCGTGGCGGTACTGCTGTCCGTGGCACGCGTGCGGAGGTTCAACGACGGTGCTGTGGCCGTGCTCCGGGACGCTGCCACTACATCACGCCGGGATTATCGGATGTCGAGGTGAGGGCATTGTTGTCTAATTGGGATGTATTTAGCGTACACATTTGTTGTGAGATGTACTCCCTCCGTTCCAAAATAGATGACCCAACTTTAGTACAAAGTTAGTACAAAGTTGAGTCATCTATTTTGGAACGGAGGGAGTATTTAGCATCGATATTTGTTCTGATTGGCTGGTTTCGTGACCAATGTCTTATAGGCGCTGCAAGTGGTTGCCAGATGGCCTCAAAGAGGAAAGTGTAGAGGCTGCTCATTGTGTTGAGAAGGCACTACTGAAAGCAGTGAGGAATTTGTATTTTGAATCTGTGATGATCAGAATACTCTACCTTGGATTCTTAGTTCTCTTTGGGATTGTAAATTGGGCCTAATATGCAGGTCGCTGAGAGCATTGGTGGGAGGGAGCATGTCGTTCCAAGCATTGTTCAGGTAGGTTTTCTCCTGTTAGAAGCCTCAAACGGTGATCCAGGGGAGGAAGATGGTCCAGACGAAGGGGTTATGAGCACTGAAGAAATAGGTGTTAATATGCTCAAGTCGTTGTTTGAGACCCACGAAATGGCACGCACTGAGGTATGATCAAGGCGGTCTGATCTTTTTGTTGGGGAGTCAATTATGATTAGCTGCTTGATTCGTTTAATATGACATAGCATGTTTCCATTGGCTTACTTTTTTCCCATTGGTTTACTTGAGGTCAGATAATTGAACAATGCAAGTTCCGGATCCTCTCAGCAAAGCCCCAGCAAAGTGCACCAGTCCTTCGGTAACAGAAGCTCGAAAACCCGTTAAAAGCTTGCGGAGTATACTTTCTATTTTAGTAAATTCTGTCTTTTTCTACAGTTTGCTTGGATGCTTAGTTCGGAGTCATCCGTTTCCAATGCTAGAATACGTTGCACACCTGAAGGAGTTGCTGGACTATTTTGCCTTCATGAATGACAAGATATCGACGGGTCTGATCAATTGCATCTTGCCACTCACTAAGTTCAGCCGTGATCTCAAGGTCTGTGACCTTCACAGTATTCCATGCTTTTGTCGTTGTAAACCGGGGTATGATGATTGTGGTGGAATCAATTTTCAGGATTACATAATATTGGTAGTAAGGAAGGCCATGTTCAAGCGGGAGGATGCTGTCCGTATTGCCGCTACAAATGCTATAGTTGAGCTGATTGTAACAGAGAGCGAGTACAGGAAAAATGAGGCTAATCCTTTTCAAGACTCATCAAGTCAACCGAGCTCTAGCCAGCAACCTGAAATACATAGAGAGGTTGGTGTGGAACTCTTTCAAGAATTAAGTGGATTGCTTCGCAGATGTCTTTCCCAGCAGGTATCTTACAGATATACTGTGCTACTTATTTGTTCTATCCTTCATCTATAGCAATGCAGATATTAGTTCCTGACATAGCTACTCTGCTATTACAGGCTAGAGTCAAAATGGTTTTGTACGAGGGTCTCATTCGAATTGTTACCTCCGATCCAGATGTTGCAGACTATGTCCTTGATTTCCTGTGGCCTCACTTCCTAAACTATTACATAGAGGTAAAACTACCAAAGAGATTCTTGTATCCACTTCTGTCCACTTGATACTGTAGATTCACTCAAGTACATTTTTTTCGCAAGCCAAATAAAGTTTTTCTTATGGGATGCTGTTGCCTAAATTGCTTCAGAATGCTGAATGCCCCCTTAAAATGGATTCATGTTTTAAAGTTGAGAATGCCAAAGTATGTATGGTGGAACCTTTGGATTGCCTACTGTCATGTGTCTCGTGCATTCTTCGAGCTCAACAAAATAGTAAATGTCACCGACCACGTGATGCATATTGGAAGTGTTTTGGTTTTGCTCCTTCCCAGGATAATGAGGTTTGGTCTTTGCTCATTTTGAAATCCTTAACTAATTGGTTTAAGCATAATGTATTCCAAATCTATGCTACTGTCAGGTTGGAAGATCCTCATCAAGGGACTTGTTCATGAAAGGATTATCAAATATCCAGAAGTATTTGAGGAAATGCCTCACAGAAGGTTTGTGATAAAGGCATCCCGTTGGTGCTTAACCCTATTATTTTAAATGACACATATTTTCATGCTTACAGTTTGCTGTTGATTTATAACAGATCAACGAGGACAGACCCAAGAAGCTGGTTCTGCTTCTTCATCTTTGGAGATAGTCCAGTGTCATAACGTTTTTATGCCTGGAATCGTTGAGGTTTTTGTTGATTTTGCTTCTTCAAAACTAGCTGAAGCTGCTGATGAACCGAAGGAGAAGTTAGAAAAAGAAATACTGGAGCTCGTTGATGCTCACAGTGGCTTTGAGAGGAAAACAAGCAAGAGCAGGGAGAAAGTTGCACGAAGAAGAGGGGATTCAAGAAGTGCTACAGATAGGCAGACTAATGAACCTAATGAAAATTCAAACGCTTCTTTGCTGAAATTACATGAAAAGAGGGGGAAATTTATGAATTCAAGTTTGTATGAGCTTGTAGTGATGTGTGCCAAACAGTGCCATGCTGATAAATATGATAAAGGCAGCCAGCGTCCTAGCCAATCTAAATTGAATCAGAGCTCCAATCTATTATCCTTCGTACTGAAAGCCTGTCTTGAGATGTTCAGATCACTTACAGCTAAGGCAAGTGATCTGGCCATTGGAAATCTAAGAAGAACGCGGTATGAAGATGTAAAAAACTTAGCGCAGCCAATTGTGAAGCTCATATGGTGGCTTATGTTAGATTCAGAGCAAGAGAATGGTGGATTCAAGAAGAACACAACCCAAGGGAAGAAAACAGTTGAAAACAAAAAGGATCAGTTATATCTGGCATTGACATGCTTTAAAGAACTTTTTAAACTAAGTGTATCAGAAGACCGTTCTAGTGACATTACTGATCTTCTGATATCTTCGGCTCCTTCAAATATAGAGGATATGATGGAAGCTGACCAGCTTCTTGACAATGACACTACTGTGACTGAGAATCCAGCAAAAAGAGGCGCTCATGTGTTTCTGAACATATTGAAGATGTTATATGCTAGAGCCCTTTCCCAATCCCTTTCACGTGAATCCGAGGTAAGCCTAATGGTAATCTGAGTAGGACAGCAACATATGATGGATTGTGTTTCTACTGTATTACATTATTATAACTCTGATGCCCAGTTGCACCTATTTAGCATAATAAGCATAATGCACAGTAGATGCTTCTGCTTCTGCACCGTTCATTTCGTTGGAAATATTTGCACATGCTCCTTGTTGGCCTGCTTATGTTATTTTGGGTGGAAGTTGTGCCACAGTTCAGTTCTACTCCCTCCATTCCAAAATAATTGAAGTTATACATTTGTCGTAAGTCAAACTTGCTTAAGTTTGACTAACTCTATCGAAAAATGTGCTAAGATTTACAACACCAACACATAGTATAAAAATATATTTCATAAAGATTCTCATGAGACTAATTTGATGTTCTAGATTTAATATATTTTATGTAGACTTGGTCAAACTTAAACAAGTTTGCCTTAGGACAAACCTAGAACTTAAATTATTTTGGAATGGAGGTAGTAGATGATATAGATTAGTTGACATTTCATATTCTAGATAACTTATCCGTCCAAACTTGCTGTTCTCAGTCTTTGAGTGATTTTGTTTTCTTTGTTTTAGGTATGTGCGGGTATGTCATGCCAGATACCATGTTATGTGTTAATAAATAACTATCCACAAAATAATCCTCATTGAAGATACAAGTGAATAATTTGATCTTAATGGTTTGCTTTGGTAGATAATCTAAAGTTCTCTCACAAATGGAAAAACTAAAGTTCATGTTCATTTCTGCAGGCTGTATCTGAACTGATTTTTGGCATATCAAGGAAACTGCATCCTGATCAGAGGCATCTTGTGGGACATTGGGCTGCAGGCTTATGTCGAAAGAATACTGTCCAAAGCCCAACCACCGCACAAGAGATGGTAAAACTCGCTGTCCATCTTATGACAACTCCAGATGACATGATTCTTGTGCATGAGATGACAACAGAGTTGAAGAAATTAATAGCCTCCGGAGACGAGGACTCTGTAGATTCTTCCGAGGCATTTCTCATTGTCAATTGTAAAACAAAAAATTCACTTGTTGCTGTCTTCCTTCACATGGTTGAGTCATCTCTTATGGAACTGGAATGGGGTCTTGGTAAGCTTAAGGCAATGCTGACATTAGGTTACGGCTCTTCTAATGTCGACGAGGATCAGCCAGCAGATGAAAGGACGCAAAGAATGTTTCTGGAGGAAGCACTCTACTCCAGATCAACATCAGTAGTTCATGTTCTTTCGTCTTTCACACATATGAGCCTTAAGGGTAGGTTGAAAAAGTATCATAAAACGCCTATATTGTTACATTCCTCTATTCAGTCTGATTTTACCTTTGCACACTCAGATTCTCAGGCAGAGCAGTTTCTGAAACTGACTGCAAAGTTCTACAAGCTCTTGGCTCACATCTCAAAGTCTCAGATTGCACCTAAGGGCTACAAGCAGTTCATACCAGGTCTCAAATTTCAGAAAATGGCGGAAGTAACTTGCAGGATGCTTACTGCTCCACTTTACAATTTTGTCTTTACACTTCAAGAGGTCTCTGGCACTATAAATACACTGTTCACGCTTATGGCTCCTATCACCTCATTTTAATAGTTTCTTGTTTTCTCGTTTGCTTTATTGTGTGTTACAGAGTGAGCAACCACACAAAAAAGGAACCCTCGCGAAGATTAAAAGGGAGAGCAAATGCATTCCTGATCTTATTTTCCAGGTTGAGGATTATGAGAAGTACCTAATTCAGTTAAGCAAGCTCACAAAGGTGAACCTTCTGAGGCATGCCAAGCGTAGCGTAGCAAGAGATTTTCGGATACAACCAAAGGAGAAAGCTGCAGAAGAAGAACGTGAAGGGGATTCTCCTCCAGCGAGTGCCGCATCACCTGAGAGTGACCCTGAGGAGGATGCAAAAGAAGGTCCAGATGTTCGTGCTGATGAAAACCTGCAGGCCAGTGCACAACATGATGACACCGTCCAAGATTCTGAATCCGATGGAGAAGAGGAGGAAGTATTAGTACACATGAAGAGAGCCAATGCAAACCAAATTGTCCAAGATTCTGAATCCGATGGAGAAGAGGAGGAAGTATTAGCATGCAGCAAGAGAGCTAAGACAAACCAGATGGTCCAAGATTCTGAGTCTGATGGAGAAGAGGAGGAAATGTTAGCACGGAGGAAGAGAGCCAAGACAAACCAAATCATCCAAGATTCTGAATCTGATGAAGATGCTGAAGGCGAGTGAATTTTTTGTAGGCAGCAATCAGAAAGCATAAGTCATAGTTGTAGGAAATATAGATCAATATTCATAGATAGTTTTGAACAGTTTCTGTTGGTTAACCTGTTGATTTTAGACAATATATAAGATGTAATCGCAATCATTGTGCTCTTGCTCTTGGTTACATTTTTCTCGTGAATTTTAACACGAACCACATTTCTTCTGGAGCGAGATATACTACTGTACTATGCTGGCAATCTTTGATGACTGAATTTTGTCCTTCCTGTCTTACTGTACTTCACTCACTGTCAAGAAGAGCCTCCTGTATTGAAACAACTTGACGTATATTGGCTGTTGACGGGGCAGCATATTGTCGAGTGCAGTGATCCATGTCTAGCACCCTATCAGGAGATAGCTGATGTTTTATTTTTCAAAAAATGGCGGTAGCTGATGTTTCTGGTGGGCAAAGCATAGTCTGCAGTTGCGCACACTCGGCAACATCTGAATCTGATCCAAGGCTCCAAGCCACCGGACCGGACCCAACACAACACGGGGTTCCCGACCTGGTGCTGGTGCGCACAAACCCATTCGAGTCAGACTCCACCGCCGAGCCTATATATGCCTCACTCTTTCGGCTCGCCCGCAAAACCCTAGAACCCACCCCTACGCCGCCGCCGCCGCCGCCGCCATGGTAACATACCTCCCGGCCTGCCTTGTCGACGCTGATCTATGTAACCGTGGGCACGATCTGACCCATCTCCTGTGCTCTCTCGTGGCAGGGTATCGACCTCGTCGCCGGCGGCCGTAACAAGAGGACCAAGCGCACCGCGCCAAAGTCGGACGATGTCTACCTCAAGCTTCTGGTGAAGGTAAGCCACACGTTCACCTCGATCCGGTGGAGTCCTCCCCATTTCCTGCCGAATTTCGGAATTTATTTTGAGCAGCGTCTCATCCCGATCCGTGTGCGTGCAGCTCTACCGCTTCCTGGTGAGGAGGACCAAGAGCCAGTTCAATGCCGTGATCCTGAAGCGCCTCTTCATGAGCAAGACCAACCGCCCGCCGCTCTCGCTTTGTCGCCTCGTCAAGTTCATGGACGGCAAGGTCTCTGTTCGTTTGCTTTGGTGTTTATTGATGCGTGATTAGGTTCTTTTCGTTACCTCTGCATGACCCTGTTCGGCTTTGCGATTCTGGGAGTGCAGGATAACCAAATCGCTGTGGTCGTGGGCACCATAACAGATGACAAGAGAGTTTACGAGGTGCCGGCGATCAAGGTGGCAGCGCTCAGGTTCACTGAGACGGCAAGGGCCCGCATTGTGAATTCCGGTGGAGAATGCCTCACCTTTGACCAGCTGGCCCTTCGTGCTCCTCTTGGCCAGAACACGGTAATTTCTGCTGCCCACTTATGTTCTCATCCTCACTCGTCACTAAGTTTGTCTACATACGACCATTGCTATGGATTACAATGTTTTCTATACTTCTAACCGGTGATCCACAGGGAATATGTTTGTTACTAGACTTCTTTTTGTTGTTGCATGCCCTTGTCGGACCGTACTATTTCAGATCCTGTTACATAATCAGATTTAATGTTGCGAAATTTAAACTCAACTTGCCATCTCAGCCATATAAAATATCAGTTTTGCTAAAGCACATCTAGATGTGCCATAAGTATTGCACATCTAAATCATACTCCCTCCGTCCCAAAATTCTTGTCTTAGATTTGTCTAAATACGGATGTATCAAGTCACGTTTTAGTATTAGATACATCCGTATCTAGACGAATCTAAGACAAGAATTTTAAGACGGAGGGAGTATGTCATTGATCTTACATTGAGATTCGTGTGAATTTTTTTTCTCTTTTTTCTTTTTCTCTTTATGCTTGATTCACTCATTTAGATGTGCAATAACTAGAGCACATCTAGATGTGCCCTAGACACACCCATAAAATATCTTATGGTTCTAGTACTTTTTATATTAAATTACCAAAAAAGGCTTTCGCCCCGCTTTATAAATAAAGCAACCACCAAGCACAGAATATCAAGGTCACAACAACAACACACCACACACACTCACACAAAGCCACCGCGGGCATGGTCCAACACACACACTCAGACAAAGAGACCCAAGTTTCGTTGTGGGCACAACACAACAAGCCCAACACAAGCACACGACGAGACAACAGAGAAACGGCCAGGCGGTGGCTATGGCGATGGCGAGAAGACGATGATCTAATCCGGTTTCGGAGGTGGTGGGGGAAGCGGTGGAGCCATCCGGAGAGCCATCGTGCGAAGCTGGGTGATGATGGAGGTGATGGCATCTCTCTCCTTGGGCGGCTAAGCGGCCGCCAAAGCTGCAAGTAAGCAGACCATTTGAACAAAGCGTCAGTAGCACGACGAAGAGGGATGCGCTGAATCACAAGTTTATTCCTAACAGTCCACAACGTCTAGGCCAGCACCCCAATGGACAGCCACCTAATGTGGCGCACTGCGGGTGGGATCGCCTGGAGGTCGGCGAAGAGAGCGGGGAAGTTGTTGTGGTCCCAGCTTCCACCCACTATCTCGCGGAAACAGCTCCATAGGAACTGTGCGGACACGCAGGTGAAGAAGATATGATTCGAATCCTCTTCCGGCCCGCAGAGCGGGCATCGCCCATCACCTGGGCCATTGCGCTTCAGGACCTTGACGCCAGACGGGAGGCGGCCACGGATCCATTGCCACAAGAAGATCCTAATCTTCAGGGGGGGGCGAATCTCCCAAATGAAGGTGAGCGCCTCATGCCCAGGCGAGGGAGCAATGGCCTGGTACAGGGACTTGGTGGAGAATTGTCCAGAAGGCTCTAGACGCCATCTGGAGCTGTCATCCTCGGTCGTAAGATCAGGCGCGTGCAATGCAATGCAGTCAAGCAGCTCCTGCCAGTTGGCGGTCTCAGCCGGACCAAAGGGCCTCCGGAACGCGAGCTGCCCTAAGTCAATAAGGGCTGCCGTGACAGATATCTGAGGGGCCACCACAATGGAGAATAGGTCGGGAAAGCGGGCCGCAAGGGGCAAGTCGCCAGACCATTTGTCGAACCAGAACAGGGTGGCGGTGCCTGATCCGACCTCTATCGAGGTCCCAATCTTGTGGATTGGGAGGAGCTGGATGACGGATTGCCAGAACTGGGATCCCCCAGACCGCTGGCAGAAAGCGAGAGGCTGGCCTCAGAGGTATTTTTGCTGAATGATGTGAAGCCACATGCCACCATCTCCGTTGGCAATCCGCCAAAGCCACCGAGTTAGGAGGGCAGTGTTCATGCGTTTGGAAGACATGATCCCGAGTCCGCCCTGGTCGCGAGGCTTGCAGATTTCTGACCACCTAACCATGTGGTACTTCTGCTTGTCGCCCTCACCGGCCCAGAAGAAACGGCCCTGAACAGTGGCGATCTCGTGATGAAGCGTCTCCGGAAGGTTGTAGAAGCTCATGATGAACAAGAGCAGGCTGGAGAGGGACGAGTTGATGAGCACCGTACATGCTGCTTTGGAGAGCCAACGACCTTGCCAAGGCTCGATACGGTGCTGAAGCTTCCCCACCGTGGGGCGCAGGTCTGCCACCGTGAGCCTAGAATCACTAATGCGTATCCCCAGATAAGTCGTGGGGAAGCTCCCAAGTTGGCAGTTAAGCCGATCCGCAATACTCTGGCGCTCGTCTTGGGAGTACCCCAAGACCATCACCTCGCTCTTGTCGAAGTTGACCTTGAGGCCAGACATCTGTTGGAAGCACAACAGAAGGAACTTGAGGTTCGAAATATCACTCTCCGATCCTTCCACCATGATGATGGTGTCATCCGCATATTGGAGAAGGGAGACCCCGTGCTCCCCAACAAGATGCGGGACTATCCCCTTTATGCGGCCCGCCGCCTTGGCCTTATCCAAGATGGCGGCCAGAGCATCGACAACCATGTTGAACAGGAACAGGGAGAAGGGGTTGCCCTGGCAGGAAGAAAGGGCCGATCTCCCCATTAATGTTCACCGCGGTCTGGCCTGAGGAAACCATCTGCATCACCCTAGTCACCCACCGATCATCGAAGCCCTTTTGGAGGAGACATTCCCGAAGGAAAGACCAGCTAACCGTGTCATACGCCTTGTGGAAGTCTAGTTTCAGGAAGACTGCCTTGAGGTGTTTGGAGTGAACCTCATGGAGTGCTTCATGAAACACTAGGACTCCGTCAAGGATATAATGACCCTGGATGAAGGTCGATTGATCCGGGTGAGTGATCCGGTCGGCGATAGGGGCCACCCTAATGGCGTACCCCTTTGCGAGGATGCGGAAGATGACGTTAATCATCGTAATCGGGCGGAATTGGCTGATCTTTGAGGCCCCCGCCACTTTGGGGATGAGGGGGATTACACCAAAATTGAGCCGGGCGAGGTCGATGGACCCGACCAAGAACTCGTCAAATAGGGCCATCACCTCAGGTTTGATCACCTCCCAGAAGGTCTGGAAGAACTTCACTGGGAGCCCATCTGGTCCAGGAGCCGAGGATGGATTCATGCCCTTAATAGCCGCCCAAATTTCAGCCTCAGAAAACGATGCCGTAAGGGCCTTGTTGTCCGCTGGCGAAACGCAACTGTGGGCAGGCCAAATATCTTGCGCCAGGGCAAGACCTCCCCGTGGGGAAGCAGAGAATAGGTCTTTGTAGAAGTCGTCTACATGAGCCTAGATGTCCTCGGGACTCTGCAAGAGGGACTCTCCGTCCCAAAGAAGAGGGATGGTGTTCCGGCGTCAACGGCCGTTCGCAATGGCATGGAAGTAGGCGGTATTGGCGTCCCCTTTTAAGGACCCAATCCTGAGTACCCCGTAGACGCCAGTAGGCCTCCTCGTCTGAGTAGATGACCGTGAGCTGGTCTTCCGAATCATATCTAAGCATCCACTTGTCAGCTGAGAGGCCAGTGGTGTCAGCCCGCAGGTCGAGCGCTTGGATGTCATGAAGGAGAGCGTTTTTACGCTCCCGGATGTCGCGGCCGACGTTTGCGCCCCAGCCCTTCATGAATTGCTGTGATCGCTTGGCACAGAAGTGCCAGTTGTCGACGGCCGAAAGGGATCGATGGGGGGCCTCACGCGCCTCGCGCCATCGCGCGCCCACTGTGGCAGAAAACCCAGGCTGCCGCAACCAGAAGGTCTCGAAACGAAATCGGGGCGGAAGGGGAGGACACTCATTCTCCGAAGAGAGGAGAAGGGGGGCGTGATCTGAGCCAATCCGCGTAATTGCCCGAAGCGATGCTAGGGGGCAATGAATGTCCCACTCAGGGGAAGCGAAGATCCTGTCAAGAACGGAGCGAGTTGGCTCAACTTGTCGGTTTGTCCAAGTGAACCTGGCCCTGACACGATTGAGCTCGCGAAGCCCCATGTCTGCAATGCAGTTATTGAACATCTGCACCCGCGGGAAATTCACCAAATTATTGCTCTTGTCTTCTTCCGAACGAATGAGGTTGAAATCACCTCCCACCACTACCAGGAGCTGAGCGGCTGCTACCTTCCTACGGAGCTCACCGAGGAAGGCCTTCGATCGGTGGTGGTTGGCCGGCCCATAGACCGTAATAATTTCCCATTTGAAGTTCAGTGCCCGCTCAAAGATCTCCATGCTCACGAAGAACTCACCCCGCTCCATGCTCCCTACCTTAAAGGTGGCATCCTTTACCCCTAGGAGGATGCCACCTGAGTGGCCCGCACTCCCACTAGAAGGGAGCCAGTGCCAAGTAAATAGGTCGGACCTCAAGTGCTCGAGCTCCGACAGAGAGAATTCCTTACGCATGGTTTCTTGAATGGCCACAATGTCGATTTGCTCAGTTCGCATGTATTCGATTAGTTGGCGGCGTCGGCCATCTTGACTGAAACCGCGGATGTTCCAGAAGAGGGTCCGCATCACTCATCCATCGGGGGCTGCTTGACCCGAAGACATGAGAGGCGCGGAGAGCAGCGGTGCGAGAGCGAGTGCGGTCGCGGATCTCAACTGGGGCGGCCGCCATGCGAGGCGAAGGGTTCGGGGCCGTCCCCGAAGGAGAGGGTACTCGTGCACGGGCCTCGACGAGGCGACCATCTAGGATTTCCCCTGCATGGTTAGCCTCAAACTGAACTGCGGGGGGGGGGGGGGGGCTCTCCCCGAAACACAATTGCCGAGTCCGCTGCCACCTTTGCGAGGTGGCCAAGCAGAGCCGACTCCAAAGCCGAAAAGGAACGAGTAGCGGATGAGGCAGGAATGTGCGGTGTACCTGGCTCGAGGTTCTGGGCAGCGGCCCGGAGCTCTGCCTGCTCGGGGATAGGCAGAGTAGGGCTACCCACCGGTCTGGCCGCCTCGATCCGAGCACTGCATCGAGAGGTCACCGGAGACGAGGTCGACCTGGCCCGCCTGGAGTAGGCCGCGGTCTGGGAGGGTGGAGGGGGGCGGCCACCGGGGTGGTCACCACCACCTGCAGCCCCACGGCGGCGGAGTCCGGAAGCACCAGAGGCGGACCAGGATGAGCAAGGCAGAGAGGCCCATCGGGTGCCCGGGGAGTCAGGTCGGCGTCGGAATGTCGGACCTCCGCCCCCTGGTGCGGCCTGGAAGCTGCCGCAGGCAGCGGGGGGGGGGGGGGGTGGCGCCAACCCCAGGGCGGTATCCCCAGCGGAAGGGCCCGAGGGAGGCGGGTCCAGAGCCGCCACGACCGCCCCCGGGAGCTCCTCCAAAGGCGCGGGAAGCATGGGCGCGGCCGAGCTGGGCGGGTTCGGGACGGCCCTGGCGGAGAGGGCGGTGAAGACATCGAGGGGCGGACCGTCGGGTGAGCGAGGCGATGAAGCTGGGAAGATCTGGAGGCTGGCGTCCGAAGCGTCGAGACCGTCGTCGGGGGACGGAAGAGCGGCTGAGGAGTGGGAGCGTCTGGTCCCACCGCCACTCCTAGCAGCAGGCGCGGGAGGCTGGGCGTGAGGAGGACTGTCCTCGGAGTCATCGGCGTCCTCCTTCGAACCGGAGCCGCGTCCGTGGTGGGGGTCTTGGTCGCTGCGGCGATCCCCCGCACCATCCCTGTCCGGCCTGGCCCCCAAGAAGCTGTCGTCGGGGATGCGGGGGCGGCCAATGTGGTTGGGCGGCTCGGGGGAGATGTGGAGGTCAAAACCCTGATCATTGAAGAACACCCGGATCGTGGCGCGGAGCTTGGATGAGTCGAGGCATTTGACCTTGACGCGAACCTCCTCTTTGTGGAGGGACAACTCGTCCACCACCACCACCTTGCCGAGGATGTGGGACATGCTCCGAATGACCCGCTTAGATCGAGCGATGTCGGGTAGGCCACCGATGAGGATCCAAGCCGTGTCCAAGACAGCCACTGCCAGGGGGTCCCGCACCGGCACAGAGATGTCCACCACTAGCTTGTAGAGAGCTAGAGTAATGTCTCCGCTGCGGGTGTTGTAGCCATGGCTAACAGCGTCGGGGAACACGACCGAGAACTGGCCTCCAGGCAGCATGGTGACCTGCCAATCCCAGGAGCAGTGGTAGAGATGGTTGAGCTCGGCCTCTATCATCTCTGTCGAAGCGACCCCATCCTTCACAGTGACAATCACCAAGAGCGATGGTGAGGGGGAGGGGATGTCAGGCACCTCGACGTGGAAGAAGCCGAGGCCCTCAATCCCATGCCCGTACATCACCAACTCCTCCGCCACCGGGCGGTTGGGGCAAAGGATCGCCGGGTGGTCAGGATCCGAGCAGAGGTAGCAGCCCTGGGGCTGAGTACATGCCACCTGGGAGAGGCCGCAGTTGAAGCACTTGACAAGGCTGGAGATGCGGTCATCAAGGAGAAGCGCGGTCGTGGTAGATGTCGACGGGTCATGAGTAGAGCCAATGGTCGGGGCCGCGACATTGGGACGCCCCAAGCCCCGCTTCTTCCGGCCGGCCCCGGCCAGCGCCATTGCGCGAGGGGGGGGGAGCTCGGTTCCCCACGCAGGGGCTGGTAACGGCGAGACTGGCCAGAGGGGGGTAGAGGGCCTTGCGAGGCAGCGGGCTGGATGTGGTCAGGGGACCGGGGCCAACCACTGCGCGCCGGAGATCGGCTGGACTCCCGCCTGCGCACCGGGGAGGGCGAGCGGCGGTGCTGGTCGCGCCACTCAGCGGCAGGAGGGGGCAACCGGGACCGGCCACGGTGGTCCGACCGGTCGGGCGAGCGGCGAGGGGGGGACCGGCGATCTCCGTGGCCGGAGAGCTGCCGGCGGAGGCCGGCCTCGTGCCAGAGAGCGTCGGGGGAGGGGCGGGAGGGGTCGCGTCGGTCGTCCATGCGGGAGTCGTCGGGCCGACGCTCGTCAGCGCGGCGCTTGGGGCGTGGGGCCGCATCGTTCCAGTCTCTGGGCATGCCGGCGGAGGGCGACGACGGGGAGGGGTGGCGGACGGCGCTGGCGGCGGGAGGGGGCGAGATGGGATGCCGGGGGAATCCAACCGGCGGCCAAATAGGCCGGCCTGGCCCAGGACCGCGCCAAAGTGGGCTGGCCCGTAGGCGAAGCCGCACCAGGGGGTGGCCCAGTGCCAAGCCCAGAAGCCTCGAGGCCCACAGCGGCGCGGCCCAGCCTGCGAGGCGGGGCGGCAGCACCTAGGGTTTCCCCCGATGCTGCCGGCATCAGCGAAGGGGCAACGGGGAGCCAAGGGCGTCGCAGGGACTGGCTGGGGGAGAACCGGAGCGACGAGGAGCCGAATGCCGCGATGAACGGGCGGAAGGGGGATCGACGGGCGACCACCGATGAGGCAGCCGGGGTGGCGGACGGCGCTGGCGGCGGGAGGGGATGGGGCGCGGGTTAGGGTTAGAGCAGGGGCGGGAGGGGGCGAGATGGGATGCCGGGGGAATCCAACCGGCGGCCAAATAGGCCGGCCTGGCCCAGGACCGTGCCAAAGTGGGCTGGCCCGTAGGCGAAGCCGCACCAGGGGTGGCCCAGCGCCAAGCCCAGAAGCCTCGAGGCCCACAGCGGCGCGGCCCAGCCTGTGAGGCGGGGCGGCAGCACCTAGGGTTTCCCTCGATGCTGCGGCCACTGCCGCGGCCGGCGCCGGCGCCGGCGCCAGCGAAGGGGCAACGGGGAGCCAAGGGCGTCGCAGGGACCGGCTGGGGGAGAACCGGAGCGACGAGGAGCCGAACACCGTGATGAACGGGCGGAAGGGGGATCGACGGGCGACCACCGACGAGGCAGACGGTGGGCCGGACGGCGGGCGCGGCGGGGCGCTGGGCACGGCCCAGGTCGGACCGCCCCGCGACGCCCCACGCCGGAGCACGGCGGCGGCGAGCGGTCCTGGACCCAAGGGCGTCCCTTTTTCGCGGGGTCGGCAGGAGGGGGAGCGGGGGCGGGGCCGGCGAGCCGAAGGGGGAGATGGACAGCCGGCGGGTCTCGCTGGACGATGGGGCGGCCGGCAGCGGCGTCATCATCCTCCGCCACATCGGCCCAGCGCAGCGGCGCCACCACCACGGCAGGGGCGGCGACGGCCTGGGGGAGCAGGGGGCGCGCGGACCCAACCAGAGGAGCAGGAGCGACGGGGGGCTGCGCAGCAGCGCCGGCGGCCGGGGCGAGGCCGGCCAGAGGCGCGAGTGTCAGATCCGAGGCCGCGGGCGGCGCGTCGCCATCCTACATCAGACCGATGGATTTAGCTCGCCAAACGAAATGGTGAGCGCCAATTTATATTAAATTCATTCAGTCTAGCTTGATCCTGCGAAGGTGGAAGTACCTGTATCACCATGGTGCTACTATCTTGCAAGTAGGAGATAGACTGATGTGCCCAGAAATAGTTTTAATCGCTATGACTCCAGTAGGCAATATGATTGTTTCTTGAGTACAGTTTGTTTCCCTTCTGAGCATATTGGTGTCCCCAGGCTTCTCAGATCACAATCCTGAAGAAACCCCCAATTTCTGTGCTTAGATCTACTATCCCATTTGGTGTTGCAGGTCATGTCACTGTGATTGAGTGGTCATGCATCTCTTGTCCATGTAGTAACAAAATTTGCATTGGAATGATGGCAGTGACCACACCTGCGCTTCTGTTAATCTGTGAAGCACAAGAGAAAACAGTGGTTGAATTTCTTCAAATGAACTAATACATTCATTATTACTCTTCCTTCATTTTATTCTTTAAGATTTATTATCTTTGTATGTTCTCTGGTTTACTGCAGCAGTGATGATACAAACCTTCAGCTTGCATGCCAGTTCTGCTTCTGAGAATTCATGACTGAGAAAGCTGAGATAGATCTGAGCCTTGAACCAGCACATCTTTCTAGGATCATTAATGATTTTGACACTTGCATTAGTTATGTTCTTCTTGGGAACCTTACTCTGGACCAAGGAGGTTTAGCTGGTGCATAAATCTATATGGTTGTCTTACCAGCCCATCACATTATTATGATTGCTTTGGCGCCAAATGATCTAACCGAAATTCTGCTCTTTTGCTTCTTCTGGTGTCCTTCAGTCAAATGTTCTAACAACACTAGCTCTCTCCTTTTTCTAAATGAATGATGTAGTTTCAATATTTGAATATTTGCTGTGTTCTTGGAAGAACATCATACGATGCATAGTCTAGTGGTACATGCTGTATGCAGTGTGGACCAATACTCTGCTTATTGGTTGATCCCACTAATGGCATCATGATTTTGTTATATGAATGTTTTTTGCTTGCTTAAGTGGTGGGCAGTTTATACTTGAGTATGGACTATGGTAATACTTGAAAATGCATGCACCTGCATATTATGCTACGCTCAATCTGTTGACAAATACTGCTTATTCTCCAGTGCTCTGAATATCGTGATTCTATCGTAGAAATGTTTTCGTGCATTGCATTTTGCATTTTCAGCTATTGATGCAATAAAAACCTACACTTTAGGCATGATTTATTTTAGTGCACATTTTTTTGGGTTGTGATGTTTCAGCCTTGATGTTTGGATGCTAGTCTAGTATCGTCTCCCACTTTTTTGCGACCATGTATTGCCCCTATTATGTGTAGTGTTCATGTCTGTACACTGTTGTGCTGTAAAAATTCCTTCATAATGTTGTTCCTGTTCTTCAAGATATTGCGCTTCTAAATATGCAAATATATGTCATTGCATACCGGCATTGCAACTGGCCCATTACTCTGTGCTGTTGGTTGTGTACCAAGCAAATCATCACAAATTACAATCGTCTTAACAGGTTCTCCTGAGGGGCCCTAAGAACGCCCGTGAGGCAGTGAGGCACTTCGGTAAGGCTCCTGGTGTGCCGCACAGCCATACCAAGCCTTATGTCCGCTCGAAGGGAAGGAAGTTTGAGAAGGCAAGAGGAAGGAGGAACAGCAGAGGCTTCAAGGTCTAGGTTGTTGCTTGTTCATGTGCTACACAGCTCTTGTTTGAGTCTGAGTTATGTTATTATTAAGTGCTAGGATCATCTAAATTTTGTTCGAACGTCATGCACTGTGTAAGAAATTTACATCTGTTTTACCTGATACTGTACTGTTTAACCTCTCTCAACTGGAAATCTTTCAAGTATCTGATCCTCTTGAATGAAGTATGATGGATTGTTTGGCTGCCTGCCGCCCTGTGTCGATTAGGCAGTGGGCTAGAGCCTAGAGCCACGTTCTGCATACGTGGTGTTTGGTTGGCAGCACATGAGGCTAAAAGGCAGGCTTTTGGTTGCTCGTGGCCTCTCAACAGGCGGTACCAAATCAAGGTCGCGTCCCAGTCCTATTCCCTCCGTTCCTTCATGTAAGGTGCATTACCTTATTTTCCACATGGAGACCAAGACACATAATTATAGACATGTTATGGCGAAATTACCCTTATTAAATTTGTTAGTTAGTGGCAAGTAAATCAGTTAGTCCATAAAAATAAGAGATACACCTTACATAAAGTATATCTCTCTTGATCCCTATAAGGAGAGATACATGCAATCGACCTAAAGATATTTTCCTTATTTTGCTATAAGAAGAGATACAGACAATCAAGAGAGATATATTTCCTTTTTTCTAAAGGATAACAAGGGAATCATGAGGAATTAGAAGAAGGCCACTACTCTGCGCCGGTGCACCGGCCGAAAGTTTCGGCCGGTCTGGCTAGATCTATCCGATCTACGTGCACAACCGTCAGATCTCTTCCTCGTCCTCTCCCGCATCCATCGTCAACCTCCTGCACGGGGAAAAGGTTGAGGAAGGAGAGCACCGCCCCGCACCCGACAGCAAGCCGCCACCGGCCTTCCCGCGTTGTGCTTGCAACCTTGCGCCGCCGTTCACATCCCTCATCGCCAGCCGTCGTGTCCCTGGCAGCTCCTCGCCACGGCAGGTCGCCGCTCCGACATCACGTCTATGTAGCACCAGCCAACAACGGTTGCACCTCGCCGCCCCCTCATGGTTGCAACACTAGGTCCGCGCCCGGACGCCCTCGCCAACCCTCGCCGCCGGGTGCATGTTGCTCGCAGCGCCGTCATCTCCCTGGTCACCACTTCCATCTGTCACCATCGAAGCAAAAAAACTCACCGATGGAAGCTTTGCAGGTTGCCGGTTGCAACAAAATCAGAGCCACGATGGTCGTTGATGCAAAATCAAAAAACGCTTCCAGCAAACGTGAACGCCTGTTCCAGCTTTTGTTTTTGACGGTTGCAACATTTTACGGCGTCGCCGGCGAGGGTGTAAGAGCTCCGGTGGTCGGTTGAAGCAAAATCAAAAAAATGCTTCCAGCAAATGTGAACACCCGTTCCAGCTTTTGTTTTTGCCGGTTGCAACATTTTACACTTGGACATCTTGTTGTAGCAAAAGTCAGGCGCCATCGTCGCCGGCCACGCTCCGCCGTCGCTCGGTTGCAACAAAATCGAGCGCCAGTGGTAGCTTCCTCGATACCAGTTGCAGCAAAAACGTAGCATCACCGCCGGTGGGGGAACGGGGGCAAGGTAGGGAGGGAGGGAGCTGGACGGAGTGCGGGGAGGCGGCGGTGGAGGCACGCGGCTTGGCAGCAGGGAATGGAGGGGGAGCTCGCGGCATTGAGGTGGAAAGAGGAGATGTTGGATCAGGGAGGTGGGAGGACGGTTACATGGGCCCATGAAAAAAGAGGCATGGCCCTATGCGGTCGCGCTGGGCGCGTGACGAGGCGTGCGACCGACCCAAGCTTCGGCCAGCGCACCGTCTTGAAACGTTTCCCTTAGAAGAAATGCACCTTAGATTGTGGAATTATGAGTAGCTACTAAGCAAATGACAATTTGTCATGACATGCCAGGTACTAACAAATGATAACCCTTATATGAATCAAGGGCGGAAGTTTGTCAATGATGATGGGAAGAAAAGAGATTATTGAAAACATTAAAGAAACGTCATGCTGCAATTGGATATCCTCCGGATGGTCTTAAAACATTAGTCCTTCTATGTGTCAACATAAATTCATATGGAGCCAGATGCCAAATAAGTTGATCATAAGTGGTAAGGAATGACATACTAAAACTTCTGGAACAAGTATAATTTATCCTATAACTAATAATAGATAAGTCTTACATTGTGGTCCTAAGAAATGTTGCATTATTCCTCTGACAAAATCATACAAAGAGTTGTAACTGGTTATATGATGATTATGATTTTAGAAAATTGAAAAAGACTACTAGAAAAGATTATTATCCTTTGCCTTTTATTGATCAAATGTTAGAAAGATTATCTAAGCATACACTTTTTTTGTTTCCTAAATGGATATTCTAGTTTATCTCAAAAAAAACATGTCTCTCCTCAGAAGAAAACTACTTTTACTTGTCCCTTTAAAACTTTTTCTTATAGATGTATGCCATTTGGTTTATGCAATGCATCTGCTACTTTTCAAAGATGTATGACTGCCATATTTTTTGAATTCTGTGAAAATCTTATTCAAGTCTTCATGGATGATTTCTCCATCTATGAAACTTCTTTTGATGAATGTTTGAACAATCTTGATAAAGTTTTGCCTCTTGAACTAGAACATAAAGCTTATTGGGCGATGAAAGAACTTAATTATGATTTTAAACTTGCTACCGAAAAGAGGATATTTGATATGAGTTCTTTAGATGAATGTGATGGGATTCATTGCAAGGTAAACAAATTTTTTCCTACGAGAGAAAGAATAAACCCAAGATCCAATCTACTAGATGCTAGCAACGAGTGGGAAAAGGTCTACAAACCCTTGTAGAACACACCCGTTTAATAATCCAAAGATCGTGGGTGATGTAGTCATACTTTCGTCGGATCAATTCGATGTAGCACCACACGAATGGTGCCTCTGAATTGTACACGTGCAGCTTGATGTCGTATGCTCCTTTTTCATCCAGCAAGCGAGGGGAAGAGGTGGATGAGATTGATATCGGCAGCAGATGGCATGGTGGCAGAAGTATGATGGAAATCCGGCAGAGCTTCGCTAAGAACTGCACGGATGAGAGACGTATGGAACGAGAGGGAGGTGGCCAGCAACAGGGATGTTAGATCCTGCGGCTAGCCCCTCCCTCCTCTATTTATATGCGTGTGGGGAGGAGGCTTGGCCCCCTCCTCCAAGCGTCTAGGGTCTGGGCACCAAAGGGGGAAGAAAATCTACTTCTTCCTTCCCCACCGATCGTGATCCCTCTGTTTTAGGGATCTTGATCTTATCACTACTGCAGGAATGCTTAGTATGCTGGGCACCAAATGGCCAGCAGTGGCGGGCCAGGCTCCTAGGGGCGCCCGCCACTGACCTTCTGCCACTGCTATGATGCCATCAGTGACGGGTGGGCGCCCGCAACTGTTAGAGTCCACCGGTGGCGGGAAGTGCTACCTGCCCGTCATTGGTTTATGTTATTAGTTATGGCGGGCTGTACCTGTCGCCCACCACAGCTACATCCCTCCAGCCATTCTAGCACCCAATACAAATAACCACATTACAGCATACAACTAACCACATTACAACATACAACTAACGTAAGCGATTATACACATTACATTTAACATAGCAATAATCTAAACTTCATATAAATAGATGTACGCATTAGTGTACAACAACTCATGTCACATCATTAATACAACAACACATACATACAAGACCTCATGATAACAACAATACCATAATGACAATGAGCTGGATAAAGATAATCAAATTCTTTACTCGTCCACTTGTCCACACGGTCTTGCATACTTCATAGTTGATTTTCTTACGAACGTAATTGACATAATGATCCTCAAATTCTATGTGGACGTAGTTAGCATAATGATCCTCAAGTTCTTTTTTAGTCTTATATCCTTTGTAGCTGCTGTTTTTGTATCTGTCCACTTGCTCCTTGCATATCTCCCATGAATCATAAATTCCAGGATTCCTCCCGATGTACACCACATACCAGTTCCACTTCATCTACGTAAATAAATAAAGAAGCCAACAAGTCAATTTCATAGTTATGCAATCACATAGAGTAAAGTCACATCATAATCTTCATAGCATTATAGACGATACAAATCACCACGTTGCACAGTTCATTAGTAGTTCAAAAGCAAAAGTTTAGCTCCACCATTCGCCTCAATCATATAGATCACATGAAAGCTATGCACTAGTTGTTCAGCTCCATCATGAGCTATCCCCGCCTTCCGTCATCTTCGTGATCTCGTCTTGGGTGGTCCTCGCAGCTTCGATGGCTACTCGAGCACTCTCCGCACCTTCTTGCGCACTCTCAGCGGCTGCTCTAGCGCTCACGGAATATGCCTGAGCACTCTTGGTGGCTGCTCGAGCACTCTCGACATGGGCGAGCACAATCTCGGTGTACTGAGCCATCCTCGTGACAATGTCTACGGCAGTAGGAATCCTGTCTATGGGTGTAATGAGGCGTGTTGGCTTCTTCATCTAAATCGCATTAAACAATTTGTCATTCAGATATAACATTTAGAAAAAAACAACATGATCGTATTGAGTGTCAGAAATTAAGTGAAACGGAACTTAATCCATGCTTCGCAAAAATATTGGCACTCACTATGAAAACTACATCTATATGTAGTCTTTTTGTATAGCACACACAATCAATTTTAACACACGCAATCACTTATGAAGATTCAATGATACATCATACAACAAATTTAGCTACACTAATAAAATGTTGCACTAGATTTTTATCACTATTTTGTACATTTTAAATACACTAATAAAAAGAGAGAGAAACCATACCACAAGTAACCGTTGATAGAGAGGAAGGAGGTGTGCTCACGGGGCCAGAGTCGGAAGGGTGGTTGTATGAGGCGAAGGTCGATGGCGGAGGCGTCGACGGACGGTGAGTTCGACAGAGACGAGCACGGCTTGGATGCAGAGGAAAGCACGAGCGACGGTCACGGGGAAGTAGTTCGAGGTAGCGTTGCATGGCGACGCCGACGAACTTCGAGGCAGGGACGGAGGCACGGGTGACGGGGAAGATTGGCTCCTTGGTCCCGTTTGAGGCGGCGGACCGAGACCTCGTCGGTGGCGACGGAGGACGCCATGACATTGGCGGAGGCGAGAGAGGAGGGGAGAAAGGGTTTGGGTGTAGAATGAGATTCAAGTGGCATGGGGGAGGGTAGGTAATGTCTAGTAGAGCAGCGACGGGCGCGAGTAGTAGCCCACCACCCAAGTATAAGCGTGGGAGGTGGCAACGTGACCAAATATAGTTGTGGCGGGCGACTGCTGTGGCGGGTAATCTTCGCCGCCCTCCACAACTACTCACCTAGTACTGGCGAGTGTGCTTTAGGACTCGCCACTACTTTCTTTCATAATTAACCGTGGCGGGTGCCACACCCCACCTGCCACTATTTGGGGTTCACCTATAAGCTCTTTCCCAGTAGTGTATCCCTTCGGGATTTGATCCTATTCCTTTTAAAGAGGATTTTGGTGCGCATGGACCAGAGATGTGGTGCCTTGTCCCACTACCCATGTCCATTTGGGTCTCTCCACGCAGGTGGGTCCCACTTTGAAACCTTCTAGAACCTTCCTGGTATAATACCGCAAAATCCCGAACTTTTTCGGTAACCCTGAAAATACTTTCCATATATGTTTTCTTTGTCCCCAGACCATTACGAAGCTCCTCATGATGTCTGGGATCCCATCCAAGACTCTGAATCAAAATTCGTTAACACCATCTTATTATCTCATCAAACCCTAGCGACATCGAACGTTAAGTGTGTGACCCTACGGGTTCAAGAATATGTGGACATGATGAAGACTCCTCTCTGATCAATAACCAATAGTGGGACCATGGATGCCCATAGTGGTTCCCACATATTCCAGGAATATATTTCATCGGTTGAACCACCATGTCAAGGATTCAAATAATCCCGTATACAATTCCCTTTGTCTTGTGATATGTTACTTGCTCGAGATTTGATCGTCGATATCACCATACCCAGTTCAATATCGTTACCAGCAAGTTCTCTTTACTCGTTCCCTAATATAGTACCCCCGTGACCAAACACATTAGTCACATGCTTGCAAGCTACTTATGTTGTTGTATTACCGAGAGGACCCAGAGATATCTCTCCATCACATAGAGTGACAAATCCCAATCTTGAACCATGCAACCCAACTAGTACCTTCAAAGATACATTAAGAGCACCCTTATGATCACCCAGTTGCAAAGTGACGATTGATGCCCACAAAGCATTCCTCCGGTACTAGGGAGCGACATGATCCCATGGTGTAAGGAAGAAAGTTGTAGCAATTTAAACTCAGTGACACGGTTAGATGCTAAGCTTATGATTGGGTCTATCCATCACATCATTCTCCTAATGACATGACCTTGTTATTAAATGACAACTCATTTCCATGGTTAGGAAACCTTAACCATCTTTAACCAACGATCTAGTCTAGTAGAGGCTTACGAGGGACACAATATTTGTTTATGTATCCACACATGTATTTGATTTTCCGGTTAATAAAATTATAGCATGGAGAATAAACACTTATCAAGAACAAAGAAATATGATAATAATAACTTTATTATTTCCTCTAGGGAATAGTTCCAATAGCCTCCCACTTGCACTAGAGTCAATAATCTAGTTTACATTGTTACAAATCTAATACCTATGGAGGTCTGGTGCTGATCATGTTTTGTTCATGGAAGAGGTTTAGCTAACTAGTCTACAACATTCAGACCCGTATGAACTTTGCAAATCTCTGTCACTTTCCTTGACGTAGTCATGGATGGAGTTAATGTGGCATTTGATATGCTTGGTTTTCTTGTGAGACCTTGCCTCCTTGGGAATGGCTATGGCACCGTGTTGTCACAATAGATAGCCATGGGATCTAATGCACTAGGAACCACACCTAGTTCATATATGAATTCCTTCATCTAAACTCCTTCCTGCGCCGCTTCCAAAGCAGCTACATATTCCGCTTCAGTTGAAGATGCGGCTACAATGCTCTTCTTGGAGCTACACCAGTTGACTGCTCCACTATTCAAAATAAATACATATCCTGATTGAGATTTTGAGTCATCCAAATTAGTGTCAAAGCTAGCATCGACGTAACCCTTTACGATGAGCTCTTCGTTACCTCCATAAACGAGAAACATTTCCTTAGTCCTCTTTAGGATATTTTTTTACTGTTGTCCAGTGTTCCACTCATGTATCACTTTGGTACCTACCAGTCAAACTAATGACAAGGCACACATCAGGTCTAGTACACAACATGACATACATGATAGAGCCTATGGTTGAGGCATATGGGACGACTTTCATCCTTTCTCTTTCTTCTATCGTAGTTGGACACTGAATCTTACTCAACTTCTTAGCTTACAACATGGGCAAGAACCCCTTCTTTGACTGGTCCATTTTGAACTTCTTAAATACATTGTCAAGGTATGTACTTTGTGAAAGTCCTATCATGCTTCTTGATCTATCTCTATAGATCTTGATGCCCAATATGTAGGCTGCTTCACCGAGGTCTTTCGTTGAGAAACTCTTATTCAAATAACCCTTTATGCTTTCAAGAAGTTCTACAACATTTCCAATCAATAATATGTTATCCACATACAATATTAGAAATGCTATAGAGCTTCCACTGACTTTCTTGTAAATACAAGCTTCTCCATAAGTTTGGATAAATCCAAACCCTTTGATCACCTTATCAGAGCAAAGATTCCAAATTTGGGATGCTTGCCTCAGTCCATAAATGGATCGCTGAAGTTTGCATACCATATTAGCATCCTTAAGATTGACAAAACCTTTGGGTTGCATCATATACAACTCTTACTTAATGTAGCCATTGAGGAACACAATGTTGACATCCATCTGCAGAAATTCATAATAAAAAATGCAGCAATTGCTAACATAATCCTAACAGACTTTAGTATTGCTATGGGTGATAAAGTCTCATCATAGTCAACCCCTTGAACTTGCTCAAAACCTTCTGTAACAAGTCGTGATTTATAGACGGTGACATTACCATCAACGTCTATTTTCTTCTTAAAGATCCATTTGTTCTCAATGGACTTCCGGTCATCGGGTAAGTCCACCAAAGTCCATACTTGGTTTTCATACATGGATCCTCTTTCGGATTTCATGGCCATCCCTCTAGCCATTTTTCGGAGTCCGGGCTCATCATCACTTCCTCATAGTCTGTAGGTTCATCGTTGTCTAACAACATGACGTCCATGATAGGACTACAATACAATTCAGGAGCACTACATTGATACGTCTCCAATGTATCTATAAATTTTTATTGTTACATGCTATTATATTATCAATCTTGGATACTTTATATGCATTTTTATGCTATTTTATATCATTTTTGGGAACTAACCTATTAACCCACTGCCTAGTGCCATTGTTGTGTTTTTGCTTGTTTTTAGTTTTCCAGAAAATCGTACCAAACGGGGTCCAAATGCTACGAAACATTTTGATGATTTTTTTCTAGAAAAAAGAGACCCTAGAAGCTTCGGGAGGAGACTAGACGTGAAGCGAGGAAATGACAAGGCAACTAGGCGCACCGAGGGGGTAGGGCACGCCCTGTTACCTTGTGGGCCCCACGTGGCTTCGTCTGACCTATTTCCACTTCTATAAATTCTCAAATATTGAGAAACCAACAGAGAGCCACCCGGAACACTTTTTCTGCTGCTGCAACCTTTTGTTCTTCCGCGATCCCATCTGGAGGCCTTTTCTCGTACTGTGCCGAAGGAGGAATCGATCACGGAGGGCCTCTACATCAACCTTCTCGCCCTTCTGGTGATGCGTGAGTAGTTCATCATAGATGAACGGGTCCATAGCTAAACTAGACAACTTCTTCTCTGTCTTTGATCTTCAATATAATGTTCTCCTCGATATTCTTGCAGTTCTATCCGATGTAATCTTCTTTTGCGGTTTGTTTGTTGGGATATGATGAATTGCGGGTTTATGATCAGATTATTCATTGAAAGTAATTGAGTCTTTTCTAAAATTTATTATGCATGATTATGATAGCTTTGTATCTCTCTCCGATCTATCCGTTTGGTTTGGCCAACTAGATTGATTTATCTTCAATGGGAGAGGTGATTGTAATGGGTTCAATCTTGCGGTGTCCTCACCTCGTGATAGAAGGGCTAGCGAGGCATGTATTTGTATTGTTTCCATTAAGGGTAAAACAACGAGGTTTATTCATATTGCTTGATTTTACTTTGTCTACATCATGTGATCTTGCTTAAGGCGTTACTCTGTTTGTCATGAACTTAATACCATAGATGCACGCTGGATAGCAGTCGTCTGGTAGAGTAATAGTAGTAGATACAGGCATGAGTCGGTCTACTTGTCATGGACGTGATCCCTATATGTGTGATCATTGGTCATTGCCATGAATAACATCATAACTATGTGCTTTTCTATCAATTGCCCAACAGTAATTTGTTTACCCACCGTATGCTACTTTTTTGAGAGAGAGAGGCCTCTAGTGAAAACTATGGCCCCCGGGACTACTTTAATCATATTATAAAAACTAAAAATACCTTGCTGCAATTTTACTCTTTTTGTTTTACTTTCCTTTTTATCTATCTATCACTATCAGAATTTATCCTTGCAAGTAATGAGTTCAAGGGGATCGACAACCCTCTTGCTTGCCTTGGTGTGCAAGTATTTGCTTCTGTGTGTGTAGGTTCTGAAGACAAGAATTTGCGTGGTTCTCCTATTGGTTAGATAACCTTGGTTCTCATCGAGGGAAATAATTATCTCTATTGTACTACTCAACCTTCCCTCTTCGGGGAAAATCCCAACGCAGCTTACAAGTAGCAGAAAGAATTTCTGGCGTCGTTGCCACTATGTCTCAACAAAACACTAAGTTGTGTGACTCTTCAAATACTAATAATAATGATTTTATTAGTACTCCAATTGCTCCTCCCGCCACTAGTGCGGAGCCGTATGATATTAATGATGCATTGCTAAATCTTGTTATGAAAGAATAATTTTTTGGAAATCCTAATGAAGATGTTGCATCCCATCTTAGTACCTTCATTGAATTATGTGATATGCAAAAGAAAAAAGATGTGGATAATGATATTATTAATTTGAAATTATTTCCTTTCTCGCTAAGAGATTGTGCTAAAGCTTGGTTTTCATCCTTGCCTCACAATAGTATTGATTCATCGGATAAGTGTAAGGATGTTGTTATTGCCAAGTATTTTGCTCCCGCTAAGATTATTTCTCTCAGAAATTAAATTACGAACTTTAAGCAACTTGAGCATGAACATATTGCACAATCTTGGGAAAGAATGAAATTAATAATTAGAAATTGTCCCACTCATGGTTTAAGCTTATGGATGATAATACAAAACTTTTATGCGGGACTAAACTTTGTGTCGAGAAATCGTCCAGACTCTGCTGCAGGTGGTACTTTTATGGAAATCACATTGGTAGAAGCTACAAAACTACTTGATAATATAATGACAAATTATTCTCAATGGCACACCAAACGAGCTCCAACTGGTAAGAAGGTAAACTCTATCGAAGAAATTGCTACTTTTAGTGATAAAATGGATGCTCTTATGAAAATGCTTGCTAGTAAAATTTCTCATGTTGATCCCAATGATGTGCCACTATCTACTTTTATTGAGAAAAATAATGAGGCTATTGATGTGAATTTTGTCTCTAGAAATAATTCAACAACAATGCTTATAGAGGTAATTTTAATCCTAGACCGTATCCCAGTAATTCCTCTAATAATTATGGTAATTCCTATGGAAATTCTTACAACAATAATAATAATGATAATAATAATAAGATACCTACTGATCTTGAGAACCACATTAAAGAATTTATTAGTTCTCAAAAGATTTTCGTTGCTATGGTAGAAGAAAAACTACATAAAGTTGATGATATGGCTAGAAACATGGATAGAATTGCTCATGATGTGGACACCCTTAAAACTAATTTTTTTGCCACCTAAGCATGATATTAATGAGTCAATAAACACTGGTACATCGAGCTGCTATACAAATAGTTTTTAACCCCTTTCCGCGATGGAGTTCTAAACCATCGCCTTGCCTGTGTGTGCGATAGGGGGGGTGCTTCCCACACGACCCAGAAACCGTCGGGGATAGGGAGCCATGATGCAGACGCATTGCCAAATGTAATCGTATGCGATGCAACAACATATCACACACACCACATTCTGGCACACGTGTGGGATTGGTGATCAAACATTTATAATTACGTAGTGAAACCAAACGGTGTTTCATATTGGACAATTTGCAAAATAGTACCTAAGGCACACGGGCCATCATCGGAATTGTGTGCGATATGTGCCCCATCGCACACGAGTATTCTGTGGCAATCGTCTGCCATGCATGACACCATTACACATGTTTCCTGAACAATTACCGTGTGCAATATGTGCTATCACAAATGGTCCAGGAGCCCCTTCACACACATACAAGTGCTACAAATCATGTGCGATTTGTTGTGTATCACCGACGGTTGCGGTATGAGTGACATGTGCTTTCCATTCTGGATCGCACATGTTTCCTGAACAATTTATGAGTGAGATTGCATTTTGCATTGGGCATGGTTTACTATAAGCTCCCGTGTGCGATAATGTGCTATCACAAACAGTCCAGGAGCCCCTACGGACACATAGAAGTGCTGCAAATTGTCTGCAATTTGTTGTGTATCACCGACGATCTGCTATGATTGACGTGTGCTTTCTGTTCTGGATTGCACACACTCATTTAGTTGAACCATGTGCGCATCAATGGCCAGGTTAAAGCAAAAATATCGCATTTGAGTCGCCATGCAAAAAGAAAATTCAACACAATATGCAATTGAACAAATAGTGTCCATAGAAAGAACATTCATCAGAATTCACAACAATGTGCAATTGAACAAATGGTAGCTAAATTCCAATGATTTTCCGACATATGGAGTACATAATTAATCATCATACTGTACGAAATACCTAGACCTCATGACATGGAAAACAACGCATCCATGCGTATATGTTTAACGGCTAACTCTTACTCATTGTTTCAGGAGAAGCCATGCTGAAATCTTCATTATCACCAATGGGCTTGATGTAGTGATTCAAGAAGAAGTTGTTGATAAATGTCCTAACCATCAGCAATTCATCAGCGGGGAGCGGTTCAGGGGTCATCGGTTCAAAGATGAGTTGCATGATTTTTAAGATCAGAATGTGCCATATGAGTGGAGTAGAAGATATTAATTAAGATAGACTTACTGGTACTAATCCGCAAGTATCTTCACGACAATCAGCAGATTTGCAGATGGAGATCATGTGTCTGCAAACATAGTATCCACAAAGGTTGGTCCCTGCTTGTTGCTGAGGACACTTGAATTTTTTGTACAGAAATAGTCATGTATTTTCCTTGTTAGGAACAACATAACCGGTGTAAGATATTTTTTGTTTGGAAAGAAATATAAAGAGGTTTATTTAGAAGCCTAAACATTTGACTAGCGTAAGAAAAGTTATTTGCAAACTATTGGATGCATTTTCCGAAAATAACGGATTTCGGTGTCTTACCGGAGAAATGATCTCGTGCTGCAGAGGTAGTTCCCTCTTGAATAGGTTGCCTAGTTTAGTGTTGCACAATGCTAACACACTCCAAATGAAGATGGAATTTCACATACTCAATTCTTGAACCAGATATGAATGCAAATTGAACATCATAGAATTCAATACGTATCCATGAATTCTAAGATTAAGAAAACCATGAACTTATGAACTATGTCAAAATATGAAAGACAATCAATGTATGCATGGTTGTTTATTTGACTTACCCTTCATGATATGGCCAGAGAAATAATTCTGCATGGGATGTGTTTTCGAAGATTCTGGCGACCTTGTTAATGGCCCACTCCCATTCATCCTTATCACATAATAATGTGCCATTTGCTAATGCAGGGTCTATGAAATACACACGCTGCCTTTTTCTTCTGTGCATGATCAATCCCCTGAGAGGAATACAATACAATTAGCTTTGTATCATTTAGAACCTTGTATGAAGAAGTTGATCAGAGTTTGTGAAGTACTTACAAAATCAAGCATTTAACAAGAGTGGCATCGAGCACGTTGAAGTTGAAGAAGAGATGTAAGTCCTCGACATGCACACTGATGAAACTCAGATCATGATAGAAATTATCTCCGTCGTAGTGGAATAGCAGAACCCCATGACCTTTTGACTTTGATCCATGCAATATTTATGTACCATGCGATAACTGGAACTACACTCCTCAAAGTATCCGACAACAAGAAATGGCTGGTCATGGACGTAATTACGTGCTTGAAGTACACCTGCTTTATTTTTAGCAAGCATGTATTGAGTTCTTTATTGTCCATGATGTTAGAAACAATATTACTCTCCGATTCCAACAACTTGCTGATAATTTGGTTCTGGGCGATAAGTGCTTCAAATAAGAGGCTACCATTCTCATTCCTCCTCGGTCTCGAGGCCTGCTTCCTGGGGGGTGCAGCCTGTTTGCCTGCTTCCTGGGCTATAGGAGTAGGTCTAGATGGTTGAAAGGTGGATTGTCGAGCAGCGGACTGCTGAGCAGATGGTTTAGCTATGCCGGACTGCTGAGCTGGCAGTGCTGCTATGACAGCTTGCTGGGTTGTAGGAGCAGAGGCATCGGACTGCTGACCAGGTATTGAAGCTATTTCAGGTTTCTGCACAGGTGGTGCCAACTTGTCGGTGTGCTAAGGAGGCTCTGCCAGCATGTTGGTTTGCTGAGCAGGCAGTGCCGACGCATCGGTATGCTGAGCACGCGGATACAAACCAACGGACTGATGAGTAGTCGGTTCTGGACCTCCGGACTTCTTAGCAAGGGGAGCATGCTTAGTCCGTTCCACCAGGTTGGCATGCTGAGCATGCGGTGCCGCTGAGTCTCCCCCTACTGCTTCGGTGGCCGGCATCTGGACCAGTGGTGAATCTTCAGCAGTTGTAGGCCTTGACACTGACTGCTCAGGGGCGGGCGAGGACATGGCCTGTACATCACAAAGTCGAGCGGGATGATCCTAGGTTGATGCATCAGCCGTCGAATTATGAGTATTAGGTTCCTTGGGGGGAGCACGCGAGAGCTGCTACGGCAATGAGAGAGTCACTGGTTGAAGGGCGACATTGGTTGCTCTTGGCGGGGCTTGAGGGATCTCATCCTTGAAGTCTATTTCCTTTCGTGGCCACCGGATATGATGTAACACTGTTTATCCCAAGGTCATCTTCTCATCAAAGTCCCCTAGGGCATTCTTTAGAGCAAATTCATTGAATCTAGGCTTTACTTCAATCACGTAGCAGTTCACGCAGCCTGACCTCAATGGCATATTGTCCAACAAGAGGTCCCCTTCCAAGAAGGGGGGTAAACCCAGGCTGTTGCACATTTTAACGTACCTTCATAATGTGTAAGCACACCCCTCCGTCCGTCTTTCATTCCAAACAAATCAGATATAGCATCATCATGCGCAGCTACAGTCTCAGTGTCACTGGCGCCAGCTGATGCACAACTACTCTTGTGCGGTGTTGTCGCGCAATAGACAACATCCTCCATGCCCGCCTCCCCCCATCTGCTGGCTATCTGTCAGTGTTAGAGTCTTCTACATCATAAGTGACTCCTCAATTTCCTTTTGAAGCCCCAGATACATGTCCCTCCTCAACCTTTCATATAATTGATTCTTCTTCAGTTCACTCGCTTTTTTCAGGCTGAGCCTCTCTTCTTTGCTGAGTGTGAAAGCACTCTTGTGCAGGGCATTGACACCTATACCCCTTGCATAGCCACGGGCTATTTTGTTTCCGGAGCATCGGACAGAATGTCACATGGCCCTGAGTGCAAAACCTTCCAGGGATCTTGGAATCCTTTAACATCATGTGATACAGTTCTTCGTCATGTGAGTTTTCAAAGTAATAAGTTTCGGATGTACCCAGTGAAGGAAATATGCCCTAGAGGCAATAATAAAGTTATTATTTATTTCCTTATTTCATGATAAATGTTTATTATTCATGCTAGAATTGTATTAACCGGAAACATAATACATGTGTGAATACATAGACAAACAGAGTGTCACTAGTATGCCTCTACTTGACTAGCTCGTTAGTCAAAGATGGTTATGTTTCCTAACCATAGACATGAGTTGTCATTTGATAAACGAGATCACATCATTAGGAGAATGATGTGATTGACTTGACCCATTCCGTTAGCTTAGCACTTGATCGTTTTAGTTACTGCTATTGCTTTCTTCATGACTTATACATGTTCCTATGACTATGAGATTATGCAACTCCGGATTACCGGAGGAACACTTTGTGTGACGCCCCTGATTCAATCGTACACTAATCATACACGCAAACGTGTACGATCAAGATCAGGGACTCACGGGAAGATATCACAACACAACTCTAAAAATAAAATAAGTCATACAAGCATCATATTACAAGCCAGGGGCCTTGAGGGCTCGAATACAAGAGCTCGATATAGACGAGTCAGCGGAAGCAACAATATCTGAGTACATACATAAGTTAAACAAGTTTGCCTTTAGAAGGCTAGCACAAACTAGGGATATAGATCGAAAGAGGCACATGCCTCCTGCCTAGGATCCTCCTGAACTACTCCTGGTTGTCGTCAGCGGCCTGCACGTAGTAGTAGGCACCTCCAGTGTAGCAGGAGTCATCATCGACGGTGGCGTCTGGCTCCTGGACTCTATCGTCTGGTCGCAACAATCGGGTATCGAAAGGGGAAAAAGGGGGGAGCAAAGCAACCGTGAGTACTCATCCAAAGTACTCGCAAGCAAGGAGCTACACTACATATGTATGCATTGGTATCAAATGGAAAAAGGGTAGCATATGCGGACTGAACTGCAGAATGCCAGAATAAGAGGGGGATAGCTAGTCCTGTCGAAGACTACGCTTCTGGCAGCCTCCATCTTGCAGCAGAAGAAGAGAGTAGATGGTAAGTTAACCAAGTATCATCGCATAGCATAATCCTACCCGACGATCCTCCCCTCGTCGCCCTGTGAGAGAGATCACCGGGTTGTATCTGGCACTTGGAAGGGTGTATTTTATTAAGTATCCGGTTCTAGTTGTCATAAGGTCAAGGTACAAGTCCGGGCCGCCCTTTTACCGAGGGACGCGGCTATTTGAATAGATAAACTTCCCTGCAGGTGTGCACCACATTTCCCAACACGCTCGATCCCCTTTGGCCGGACACACTTTCCTGGGTCATACCCGGCCTCAGAAGATCAACATGTCGCAGCCCTACCTAGGCACAACAGAGAGGTCAGCACGCCGGTCTAAATCCTATGGCGCAGGGGTCTGGGCCCGTTGCCCATTGCACACCTGCACATTGCGAACGCGGCCGGTGAGTAGACCTAGCCTCCCTTATACAAGAGCAGGCATTCCAGCTCAACCCGGCGCGCGCCGCCCAGTCGCTGACGTCAAGAAGGCTTCGGCTGATACCATGACGTCGAGTGCCCATAACTGTTCCCGCATAGTTGGTTAGTGCGTATAGGCCAATGGACAGACTCAAATCAAATACCCAGATCTCATTAAGAGTGTTATTTTGAAATAACCGCGGACGCCGACCAGGGCCAGGCCCACCTCTCTCCTAGGTGGTCTCAACCTACCCTGTCGCTCCGCCACAAAGATCCACTCAGAGGGCCGTCGGGACAAACGTCCTTTCGGACCAATCCATGAATCACTCGCGGGTACTCTTCGAGCCGACCCATCTTTAGTCACCACAAGTATCATATAATATGTATAATTATATACCTGTGATCACCTCCCGAGTGATCATGGCCCGATATTATATCATGGCAGACAGACAGGAATGTAGGGCCACTGATGATAAACTAGAATCCTATAATAAGCATTTAGGATTGCAGGTAAGGTATCAGTAACTGTAGCAACAATGACAGGCTATGCATTGGGATATGATTAACGGAAAGCAGTAACATGCTACACTACTCTAATGCAAGCAGTAGAGAGAAGAATAGGCGATATTTGGTGATCAAGGGGGGGAGGGCTTGCCTGATTGCTCTGGCAAGAAGGAGGGGTCGTCAAAAACGTAGTCGATCGGGGCACCAGCAGCGGCGTTAGTATCTGTAGGATCGAAAGTATGTCTAGAGGGGGGGTGATTAGACTACTTGACCAAATAAAAACTTGACCTTTTCCCAATTTTAGTTCTTGGCAGATTTTAGCTATTTTAGGACAAGTCAAGCAATCATCACACAATTCAAGCAAGCATGCAAAGAGTATATTGGAAGCGGAAAGTAAAGCATGCAACTTGCAAGAATATAAAGGGAAGGGTTTGGAGAATTCAAACGCTATTGGAGACACGGATGTTTTTCCCGTGGTTCGGATAGGTGGTGCTATCCTACATCCACGTTGATGGAGACTTCAACCCACGAAGGGTAAAGGTTGCGCAAGTCCACACAGGGCTCCACCCAAGGGCAACGGTTGCGCGAGTCCACGAAGGGCTCCACCCACGAAGGGTCCACGAAGAAGCAACCACCCACAAAGGGTCCACGAAGAAGCAACCTTGTCTATCCCACCATGGCCATCGCCCACGAAGGACTTGCCTCACTAGCGGTAGATCTTCACGAAGTAGGCGATCTCCTTGCCCTTACAAACTCCTTGGTTCAACTCCACAATCTTGTCGGAGGCTCCCAAGTGACACCTAGCCAATCTAGGAGACACCACTCTCCAAGAAGTAACAAATGGTGTGTAGGTAATGAACTCCTTGCTCTTGTGCTTCAAATGATAGTCTCCCCAACACTCAACTCTCTCTCTCATAGGATTTGGATTTGGTGGAAAGAAGATTTGAGTGGAAAGCAACTTGGGAAGGCTAGAGATCAAGATTCATATGGTAGGAATGGGATGTCTTGATCTCAACACATGAGTAGGTGGTTCTCTCTCAGAACAAATGAGTTGGAATGATGTGTGTGTTCTGATGGCTCTCTCACTGAATGAGAAAGAGGTGGAGGGGTATATATAGCCTCCACGCAAAATCCAACCGTTACACAGTTTTCCAATCTCGGTGGGACCGAATCATAAAACTCGGTCGGACCGAAAATGTAAACCTAGTGACCGTTAGGAATTTCGGTGGGACTGACATGCAACTCGGTAGGACCGATTCGGTTAGGGTTTGGGCATAACGTAATCTCGGTGAGACCGATTACACAAACTTGGTGAGACCGAGTCTGGTAATTAGCTAACCAGAGAGTTGGTCAGGCAAACTCGGTGGGACCGATTTGCTCTTTCGATGGGACCGAGTGGAACTCGGTGAGACCGAAAAGTTACAAACGGGAAACACTGAGTTTACATTGCAATCTCGGTGGGACCGATTCGCTCTTTCGGTGGGACAGAAAAGTTACGAAAGGGAAACAGAGAGTTTGCAACCCCATCTCGGTGGGACCGAGATCCTTATCGGTAGAACCGAAATGCTAGGGTTTGGCAGTGGCTAATGACAATTGAAACTCGGTGGCGCCGGATAGGAAGAATCGGTAGGACCGAGTTTGGCCTAGAGTTTAGGTCATATGTGGATATGGGAAAGTAGTTGAGGATTTTGGAGCATATCATTAAGCACATGAAGCAAGAGGCTCATTAAGCAACACCTCATCCCTCCTTAATAGTATTGGCTTTTCCTATGGACTCAATGTGATCTTGGATCACTAAAATATGAAATGAAGAGTCTTGAGCTTTTGAGCTTGAGCCAATCCTTTGTCCTTAGCATTTTGAGGGTTCCACTTTCACATCCATGCCATGCCAATCATTGAGCTTTCCTGAAATAATCATCTTGGAATAGCATTAGCTCAATGAGCTATATGTTGTTATGAATTACCAAAACCACCTAGGGATAGTTGCACTTTCAATCTCCCCCTTTTTGGTAATTGATGACAACATATAGATCAAAGCTTCGACAAATGATAATAAGCATGAAATATATCGTCGCTTTGAGAAGTATGTGATAAGTAAGAGCTCCCCCTAAATTTGTGCATATTTAAAATTTGCTTTGGACTGCAAATGCACAAAGAGTTAGAATCATGGGTTACTCTTCCATGTCACATACATCTTGGTGGAGCGCTCAAAATGATAAGATTGAAATACATGCACTCATCACCAAGAATAGTGAATGATCACAAACGATAGATAGAATGATAATATTTAAGCAAGCATTAAGCAAACATTAAGTGTAGCTTATGATCAAACACATGATCATCGATGTCTCACAAACATAAGGACGTAGTATCTCACACACAAAAGCAAACAAAGTTTGAAGAAACCACCAAAAAAAAAGAGAGAAAAGCACACTCTCTCTCTCGAAGCCTATGATCTATACATCTTCTCCCCCTTTGGCAACAAGTTACCAAAAAGTTCCTAGAAAATGCATAGCACTAGATCGACGCTCAGGCTTGATCTTAAGGTGGTGGTGGAGTCCGGATCACTCCAAGGACGAAGGCTTCTGTAGATGTTGAAGTAGTCGCTGGAGTTGGAGCTGAGGTAGACGCTGGAGCTGAGGCTGTAGCTGGTGCTGAAGTAGTAGCTCTGGTGTCAGCAACTGGCAGTGCAGACGACCTTGGACCTCGTGGCACCCTCGCAAACGCATGAGTCGTGGTCCTGCCTCTCCTCTCATTCATGTCCTCCTGGAGCTGCTCCACTGCAGACTGAACTTCTGTTACCTTGATGTCCAAGTCATAGAACCTCTGTTCCATGATCCTCTCTAAACTCGCCTGGTTCTGAGTCAGGGTGGCTAGACTCTGCTCAATCCGCAGGGTGGACGCAATCAAGTAACCAAGCTGCTCTTGTTTGGTCTTCAAGAAGTATTCAGATGCCTCTGCTTGAGTAGGCATCCTGGCAGCTTTTTCCTTCTTCGCCTTCTCCTTCTTTGCATATGCTTGTGCAGACGATGGCTCATTCTCTGTCATCACAACTTCATTGTTCTCAAAATCTGGGCGGATGGGCAGGTGTTCCTTATCCAACAAATATATGCCCGTGCCCATCTTGGAGTTGATGAGCTCCTGAATCTGAGGGGCATATCCACAGCTCCTCTTCTGATCTGCAGCTGTCCTCTTAATGGTTTCCACAATGAGACTCATGACCTTGAATTTCTGAGGCACGTCAAAGACATGAAGCAAGTTGATCGCGTGACCTCTGATCATCTTGTGATCTCCAGACTTAGGCAACAGAGTGTGCCTTAGTATCCAATTGATAGTAGGCAATCCTGAGAGCAGATAATGCATTGAGCCAAACTTGAATGTGTCAAGAGCTTCATTGGGAATTTCCTTGTACATGTTGGACATGGAGTTATGGTCCATCTTCTTCTTGGCATAGATATCCAAGTCCTCATCTTGCTCTTCTGGGGCATTGATGATCTGTGCCCACTCCGCCACTGTAGATTGGTACCTTGTACCCTCTGACATCCATGTAATCCTCCCATCTGGATAAAAGTGAGCTGTGGAGTAGAACTGCATGATGAGTTCCTCGTTCCACTTTGTGAGCTTCTGCCCAACAAAGTCCTCTACTCCACACGCTCTGAAGCTGTCCTGAACTCCTGGGTAGTATTCTTCATTCTCCTTAATGTAGGTCCAGTCGACCCATATCATGTCACAAACGATTGGCTTCTTGTCAAGCAAAACAGTCTCATAAAAATCTTGTTGCTCCTTGGTGTGAAATCTATAATCCACGGCAGTCCTTCTCCTAGAAGCATACGGATCTGCTTCTCTCCACTTTCTCAGCCCTGAGTCTCTCCTGAGCTTCATGTCCTCAGCCACAGGATGAGCATCGTTGTGGTCTGGGATCTTGGGCTTGAGCTTCCGGAGGACACTCTCTTCCTCTTCTTCAGTAGCTTCAGGCACTGGGGCCTTGTTCTTTTCTGCGCCAGGTATACTCCTTGTGTTTCTCTTTGGTGCTGTCTTAGGCTTAGATGCAGCCTTGGGTGCTTCCTTGGGCTTGGATGCAGCTGTTCCTGCCCTTATGGCATCTCCCATAAGTTTGGCTGCCTTGGGCGCTGGTGCAGCTGCCTCTTCTTCCTCCTCCTCTTCTACCATGATGGAGGCTCTCCCAAGCACTTTGGCTACAGTCTTCTTCACCCTCTCTTTCCTCTTTTTGCCCTCAGCAGCAACGGGCTCAATGGGAGCAGGCTTCTCAGTGGAGGCTCTAGCCTTTGACATGGGCTGCCTGCCTGCTGGCCTCTTGATTTTCAGGCCTGGCTTTGAGCCTTGAGCTGGCTCAACTCTCTTGGAAGTGGCCTCCTCCTCTGCCACATAGTCTTCATCCTCAGAATCAGACGTTCTCTTCTTCCTCTGACGTGTGGCAGCCTTAGGCAGATTGCTGGGTGTGCTCCTGCTGCCATCATCAGAAGAACTTGAGGGGCTAGTGCCCTCACTCATCACAACTTGCTGCTCAGACACATTCTGACTGTCACTTTGAACAGACATGTTGCAAACTGACTGCTGATCCCGTGAATAGATTATGGATAAGATAGAGTGGATGAGCATCACAAAAAAACAGAGATTTTTGCAAAAGAATAATTCAAAAACTTAGTTTTAGTTTTCCACAGAAAGCATCTCGGATCTACCAATTTTCAAACTCGGTGACACCGAAGCAGTTTTGGCACCAGAACTGGTGAACTCGGTCAGACCGAGTCATAGTTCGGTGGCACCGAGACTGCTAGGGTTTCACAGAATTCCAAAATCGGTCGCACCGATAAGTTATTCTCGGTTAGACCGAGTTTCACCTGTGCAATGGCAAAAGCCAGATCGGTGGGACCGAGTTTTTCAACTCGGTGGGTCCGAGATGGTTTCGGCGGAAACCTAACCCTAAAATTTTCGAATTAAGCCTAATCTACGAGTTCATTGACTGGATAGGAGTGTTTCAATCGTGGCAAGAATCATGATGATCACAATGTGCTAGGAATCGGATTAAGGAATAGCACAAGGATCAAGTCCATACCCTAGTTTGGCGGGGACTTGCTACGGCGGCAACGGCGGGGCAGAAATTCGTTGACGGCGGCGGAGACCAGCGACAGGAGGCTGCTGGCGGCGAGAAGACGATCCGGAGACCATGAAGGCAGAGCAGGCTATCGCGTGGGCGAGGAGGTTTCGGAGAAATTTCCAAAATTCTGCCCGTCACTATATATAGCCCGACCCTGTCGGTGTGACCGAGTGGAACAACTCGGTGGCACCGAGATGCAAAACTGTGTGCAGTTATTGCAACTCGGTGTGACCGAAAAGTTCAAATCGGTTGCACCGAGATCGAAAACCTAGATCAACTTAATGAACTCGGTAGGACCAAAAATGGAGTATCGGTCAGACCGAGATTCATAAAGAGGTTTTGGAAGTTTAAGTCTATGACGAATCGGGGACTCCGAGCGCTCCTCACATAGAGTGGTTCGAATCTGACTTGATCAAATTTTGTGATGCAGCATGAATAGAGTTTGAGACGAGAACAACATAGATAGCTAGAGGAGGTTCTTAGGCATTCTTGTCCATCCACTTGGCAAAAAGAAATAAAACCGAACAATCAAAGCAACAAGTGGATGTCCTCGAATGAGTAAAATATGCAATCAACATGCTCACACAATAAGATGGCAAATGAAATATGTGACAAAGCATGCACAACCAATTCTAGCATCTATCAAGCAATTTGCAATGACTAGGTCATCTATATATGAGTATATTGACTTAGGATTCAAGTGAGAACACTTGATCGTAGGTCATACTCATCGTTTAGGCTCAAGTGGGGTTACCACTTTTACATAAAGCATTGTTTTGTTCACATCTTTAGAGTTGCTTTAGCTCAAGTCTTAGAGTAAAGCTCCCCCTAGATGTGATATCCCCCCTAAGAGGGATGAACTAACCTTGGGTTTTGTCGATGATGACTTCATGTAGATATTGAAGATGTGGATGCTCAATGTTGATGTAGATCTCTTGGAGCTATCCATTTGAGTGAATTGCACTTTCAATACCTACATGGGTTAGTCCCACAAGGAACAAACAAGGATATCCATAGACATAGAGTGATGCACACAAAAGATGATGTCCATGAAAACTTTTAGGTTACCTTGTCCCTTGTCTTACCAACAAGAGGGTTTGTGACTCCTTGAACTAGTGCAAGATGTGGAAGTTGATTGCACTTGTTTTTGCCAAAATGATAAGAGTGAAGTATGTTGGCGGAGTCACCCTCAAGAACTCTCTAGTTCTTCTTCTTTTGGATCCACATCATCTTGATGGGAATCCTTGGAGTTGTAGTCGTACTTGATGAAGTGGAACTTGAAGTAGTCTTGGGAATCCACTTGACTAAGGTCTTTGGAGCTTCTTCAAATGCATCAATTTCCTCTTGAAGCTTGTCCTTGCCTTTTTGCTCGTAGTCTTGTGGTGGAAGATCATCTTGAGCTTGTGTCCCCTTGAAAGAAGTATACTTCTCTTGTTGAGGGACAAACTTCGTCTTGGGGTATTGATCTTCTTCCCATTCAACTCCATTGGCATTGAACTTTCGTTCAAAACCAACACCTTGATTCTTCCGGTGCATTCCTTGCTTGCGCACAATTTCCTCGAATTGCTTACGCCCGGCAAGGCTTTTGTACACTCCTTTCTCTATAATTCCCTTCAATAAGCTATTTTCTTGCTCAAGTGTAACTTGGCTAAGAGAATCATTAGTGGAATCAAGAGAACTACTAGAAGCAACAATATTGGATTTTGCATGATCATTGTTACTACTAGAGGAAGAATCTTTCTTGTTAGATTTGACTTGAGGCATGTAAGTGGATAGGAGTAAACGCTTGGCAATGTAAGAAGAACTTTTCTTGCGGAGATCATCATTGATTGCCTTTAAGAACTCATGTTCTTGCTCAAGATTGAGCTTTTCAAAGCGTAGCTTCTCACGAGCCCTTAAAAGTTCTCGATGATCTTCGAAGATAGTGTCATGAGCTAACTTAAGAGTTTTTAGTTCTTTAGTTAGAGCCTCAATCTTCTCCTTATCATTGTCATTCGTTTTATCTTGATTAGCATGATTAATTGGTCTTTCATCATAGTATTCATCACTAGAGTTGTCACCAATCAAATCATCACCTAACAAGTCATCTTCATCACTATTGAAATCAACATACTCGGGGTGTGTTACCTTAGGACCTTTGGCCATGAAGCATCTTCCAATTCCTTCATTTGGTGAGTCAAATATGTCGTAGGAGTTGGTTGACACAAGTGCTAGACCGGCAACACCTTCATCTTGAGTATCTTCGGAGTCGGAGTGATAACTTCTCTCGGAGTGGCTGTTGGAGTCGGAGCCGGATACCCATTCACCAACATGAGCTTGATGTCTTCGTCTTGTGTAGCTCCTTGATGATTTTTCCTTCCTTTCCGAATCCTTGCTTCTCCGTGAGTATCTTCATTCATAACGATCATCTCTACTCCTTCTCTCTCTTGGTGGTGATCCTTTGCTTCTTCTTCTTGGAGACTCTTCTCTTCTCTTGTAGGGAGCCGTACACTCGTTGGAATAGTGTCCGGGTCTTCCACAATTGTAACAGTTTCGCTCTCTACTAGAAGATCTTTTATCATTGTAGGACCTTGATTTGGAGCTTCTATCTTTGCTTCTATTCTTGTAGAACTTGTTGAAGTTCTTCACCATTAAGCTCAATTCTTCATTGAAGTCTTGTTTCTCACTTGATGATGTAGGGGCTTCACATGAGGCTTTGTAGGCACCACTTGATTTGTTGTGAAGTTCCTCTTTATCCTTAAGTGACATCTCATGAGCAACAATTCTTCCAATCACCTCCGTTGGCTTGAGATCTTTGTAATTGGGCATCATTTGGATCAATGTGCACACGGTATCATATTTTCCATCCAAGGCTCTTAGGATCTTCTTGATGATGAATTTATCGGTCATCTCTTCACTTCCTAAGCCGGCAATCTCATTTGTGATGAGAGCAAGCCTAGAGTACATTTCAGCAACACCTTCACCATCCTTCATCTTGAACTTGTCAAGTTGGCTTTGAAGCACATCCAACTTGGATTCCTTGACGGAGTCGGTACCTTCGTGCATATCAATCAAAGTGTCCCAAATTTCCTTTGCATTCTCAAGGCGGCTGATTTTGTTGAATTCTTCGGGGCACAATCCGTTGAAGAGAATATCACAAGCTTGAGCATTGTATTGCAACATCTTCAACTCATCCGCGGTAGCTTCACGGTTTGGTTCTCTCCCGTCAAAGAAGTCACCTTGCAAACCAACACACACAATAGCCCAAACGGCGGGGTTATGTCCAAGAATATGCATTTTCATTTTATGCTTCCAACTAGCAAAATTAGTACCATCAAAGTAAGGACCTCTACGGTGATAATTTCCCTCGCTAGACGCCATACTCTCCTAGGTTGTGAAACCAAGGCTATGACCACCAAAAGCTATGGAGATCAAGCAAGTGGAGACCAAAGCTCTGATACCACTTGTAGGATCGAAAGTATGTCTAGAGGGGGGGTGATTAGACTACTTGACCAAATAAAAACTTGACCTTTTCCCAATTTTAGTTCTTGGCAGATTTTAGCTATTTTAGGACAAGTCAAGCAATCATCACACAATTCAAGCAAGCATGCAAAGAGTATATTGGCAGCGGAAAGTAAAGCATGCAACTTGCAAGAATATAAAGGGAAGGGTTTGGAGAATTCAAACGCTATTGGAGACACGGATGTTTTTCCCATGGTTCGGATAGGTGGTGCTATCCTACATCCACGTTGATGGAGACTTCAACCCACGAAGGGTAACGGTTGCGCGAGTCCACACGGGCTCCACCCAAGGGCAACGGTTGCGCGAGTCCACGAAGGCTCCACCCACGAAGGGTCCACGAAGAAGCACCACCCACAAAGGGTCCACGAAGAAGCAACCTTGTCTATCCCACCATGGCCATCGCCCACGAAGGACTTGCCTCACTAGCGGTAGATCTTACGAAGTAGGCGATCTCCTTGCCCTTACAAACTCCTTGGTTCAACTCCACAATCTTGTCGGAGGCTCCCAAGTGACACCTAGCCAATCTAGGAGACACCACTCTCCAAGAAGTAACAAATGGTGTGTAGGTAATGAACTCCTTTCTCTTGTGCTTCAAATGATAGTCTCCCCAACACTCAACTCTCTCTCATAGGATTTGGATTTGGTGGAAAGAAGATTTGAGTGGAAAGCAACTTGGGAAGGCTAGAGATCAAGATTCATATGGTAGGAATGGAATGTCTTGATCTCAACACATGAGTAGGTGGTTCTCTCTCAGAACATATGAGTTGGAATGATGTGTGTGTTCTGATGGCTCTCTCACTGAATGAGAAAGAGGTGGAGGGGTATATATAGCCTCCACACAAAATCCAACCGTTACACAGTTTTCCAATCTCGGTGGGACCGAATCAATAAACTCGGTCGGACCGAAAATGTAAACCTAGTGACCGTTAGGAATTTCGGTGGGACTGACATGCAACTCGGTAGGACCGATTCGGTTAGGGTTTGGGCATAACGTAATCTCGGTGAGACCGATTTACACAAACTTGGTGAGACCGAGTCTGGTAATTAGCTAACCAGAGAGTTGGTCAGGCAAACTCGGTGGGACCGATTTGCTCTTTCGGTGGGACCGAGTGGAACTCGGTGAGACCGAAAAGTTACAAACGGGAAACACTGAGTTTACATTGCAATCTCGGTGGGACCGATTCGCTCTTTCGGTGGGACCGAAAAGTTACGAAAGGGAAACAGAGAGTTTGCAACCCCATCTCGGTGGGACCGAGATCCTTATCGGTAGAACCGAAATGCTAGGGTTTGGCAGTGGCTAATGACAATTGAAACTCGGTGGCGCCGGATAGGAAGAATCGGTAGGACCGAGTTTGGCCTAGAGTTTAGGTCATATGTGGATATGGGAAAGTAGTTGAGGATTTTGGAGCATATCATTAAGCACATGAAGCAAGAGGCTCATTAAGCAACACCTCATCCCTCCTTAATAGTATTGGCTTTTCCTATGGACTCAATGTGATCTTGGATCACTAAAATATGAAATGAAGAGTCTTGAGCTTTTGAGCTTGAGCCAATCCTTTGTCCTTAGCATTTTGAGGGTTCCACTTTCACATCCATGCCATGCCAATCATTGAGCTTTCCTGAAATAATCATCTTGGAATAGCATTAGCTCAATGAGCTATATGTTGTTATGAATTACCAAAACCACCTAGGGATAGTTGCACTTTCAGTATCGTAGTCTACCGGAGAGAAGATGGGTAAGAGGAGGCGAGCGTAGCGCGGCAGCGACGGCGAGTGCGGGCTGCGGAGCCGCAGCCCTGGGCAGCCGAGGCCCAAGCGGGTGCGTAGACGGGCAGGGGAGGCTGGAGGAGGAGCCGCACGGCAGGGGCGCGGCATGAGGGGTCGAGCGCGCACGGGGAAGGAGGAGAGGACGGGGGAAGCGGCGCGCGGCAGGGAGCGTGCGGCGGCATGCGCGTGCGAGCACAAAGGGTACGAGCCCAGGACCAAATGGTCAACGGACGGCTGCCGGCGACGAGCGCATGCGGCGACGCACTCGGGCAAGTTGGGGGCAGCGCGTTCAACTTGCGAACAACGTCAAGAAAGAGAGGGAAGGAAGCGGAGGCTCACCGAGCGACACACACGGTGGCCCTTGGGGGTTTAGTAGCATCAAAGGGCGTCGCCTGAGTTGGTGAAGAGCGGCGGCGAAGCTCATCGGAGCAGAGGAGGAAGACGGTGCCGTCGTGGGCGTTGTGTTGGGGAACGTAGCAGAATTTAAAATTTTCTACGCATCACCAAGATCAATCTATGGAGTTATCTAGCAACGAGGGAAAGGGGAGTGCATCTACATACGCTTGTAGATCGCGAGCGGAAGCGTTCAAGAGAACGGGGTTGATGGAGTCGTACTGGTCGTGATCCAAATCACCGATGACCGAGCGCCGAACTGACGGCACCTCCGCGTTCAACACAAGTACGATTGGGAAGACGTCTCCTCCTTCTTGATCCAGCAAGGGGGAAGGAGAGGTTGATGGAGATCCAGCAGCACGACGGCGTGGTGGTGGAAGCAGCGGTGATCTCGACAGGGCTTCGCCAAGCTCAGCGAGAGGGAGAGGTATCACGAGAGGGAGAGGGAGGCGCCAGGGGCTAGGGTGCGCAGCCCTCCCTCCCCCCTCTTTATATAGGGGTCCAGGGGGGCGCCGGCCCCTCTAGATCCCATCTAGATGGGGGGGGCAAGGGGGGTGGCTTGCCCCCCAAGCCAAGTGGGGCGCCCCCACCCCTAGGGTTTCCAACCCTAGGTGCAGGGGGAGGCCCAAGGGGGGAGCACCAGCCCATCAAGGGCTGGTTCCCCTCCCACTTCAGCCCATGGGGCCCTCCGGGATAGGTGGCCCCACCCGATGGACCCCCAGGACCCTTCCGGTGGTCCTGGTACAATACCACTGACCCCCGAAACTTTCCCGGTGGCCGAAACTGGACTTCCTATATACAATTCTTCACCTCCGGACCATTCTGGGACTCCTCGTGACGTCCGGGATCTCATCCGAGACTCCGAACAACTTTCGGGTTACCGCATACTAATATCTCAACAACCCTAGCGTCACCGAACCTTAAGTGTGTAGACCCTACGGGTTCGGGAGACACGCAGACATGACCGAGACGACTCTCCGGTCAATAACCAACAGCGGGATCTGGATACCCATGTTGGCTCCCACATGCTCCTCGATTATCTCATCGGATGAACCACGATGTCGAGGATTCAATCAATCCCGTATACAATTCCCTTTGTCAATCGGTACGTTACTCGCCCGAGACTCGATTGTCGGTATCCCAATACCTCGTTCAATATCGTTACCGGCAAGTCACCTTACTCGTACCGTAATGCATGATCCCGTGATCAACCACTTGGTCACATTGAGCTCATTATGATGATGCATTACCGAGTGGGCCCAGAGATACCTCTCCGTCATATGGAGTGACAAATCCCAGTCTCGATTCGTGCCAACCCAACAGACACTTTCGGAGATACCCGTAGTGCACCTTTATAGTCACCCTGTTACGTTGTGACATTTGGCACACCCAAAGCACTCCTACGGTATTCAGGAGTTGCACAATCTCATGGTCTAAGGAAATGATACTTGACATTCGGAAAAAGCTCTAGCAAACGAACTACACGATCTTGTGCTATGCTTAGGATTGGGTCTTGTCCATCACATCATTCTCCTAATGATGTGATCCCATTATCAATGACATCTAATGTCCATAGTCAGGAAACCATGACTATCTTTTGATCAACGAGCTAGTCAACTAGAAGCTCACTAGGGACGTGTTGTGGTCTATGTATTCACACATGTATTACTATTTTCGGATAACACAATTATAGCATGAACAATAGACAATTATCATGAACAAGGAAATATAATAATAACCATTTTATTATTGCCTCTGGGGCATATTTCCAACAGTCTCCCACTTGCACTAGAGTCAATAATCTAGTTACATTGTGATGAATCGAACACCCATAGAGTTCTGGTGTTGATCATGTTTTGCTCTAGGGAGAGGTTTAGTCAACGGATCTGCTACATTCAGGTCCGTATGTACTTTACAAATATCTATGTCTCCATTTTGAACACTTTCAGGAATGGAGTTGAAGCGACGCTTGATATGCCTGGTCTTCCTGTGAAACCTGGGCTCCTTGGCAAGGGCAATAGCTCCAGTGTTGTCACAGAAGAGAGTCATCGGGCCCGACGCATTGGGAATGACTCCTAGGTCGGTAATGAACTCCTTCACCCAGATTGCTTCTTGTGTTGCCTCCGAGGCTGCCATGTACTCGGCTTCACATGTAGATCCCACCACAACGCTTTGCTTGCAACTGCACCAGCTTACTGCCCCATCATTCAAAATATACACATATCCGGTTTGTGACTTAGAGTCATCCAGATCTGTGTCGAAGCTAGCATCGATGTAACCCTTTACGACGAGCTCTTCGTCACCTCCATAAACGAGAAACATATTCTTAGTCCTCTTCAGGTACTTCAGGATATTCTTGACCGCTGTCCAGTGTTCCTTGCCGGGATTACTTTGGTATCTTCCTACCAAACTTACGGCAAGGTTTACATCAGGTCTGGTACACAGCATGGCATACATAATAGACCCTATGGCCGAGGCATAGGGGACGACACTCATCTTTTCTATATCTTCTGCCGTGGTCGAACATTGAGCTGAGCTCATTTTCACACCTTGCAACACAGGCAAGAACCCCTTCTTAGACTGATCCATATTGAACTTTTTCAATATCTTATCAAGGTATGTGCTTTGTGAAAGACCAATGAGGCGTCTCGATCTATCTCTATAGATTTTGATGCCTAATATATAAGCAGCTTCTCCAAGGTCCTTCATTGAAAAACACTTGTTCAAGTAGGCCTTTATGCTTTCCAAGAATTCTATATCATTTCCCATCAACAGTATGTCGTCCACATATAATATGAGAAATGCTACGGAGCTCCCACTCACTTTCTTGTAAACACAGGCTTCTCCATAAGTCTGTGTAAACCCAAACGCTTTGATCATCTCATCAAATCGAATGTTCCAACTCCGAGATGCTTGCACCAGCCCATAGATTGAGCGTTGGAGCTTGCACACCTTGTTAGCATTCTTAGGATCGACAAAACCTTCCGGCTACATCATATACAATTCTTCCTTAAGATAACCGTTAAGGAATGCCGTTTTGACGTCCATTTGCCATATCTCATAATCATAGAATGCGGAAATTGCTAACATGGTTCGGATGGACTTCGGCTTCGCTACGAGTGAGAAAGTCTCATCATAGTCAACCCCTTGAACTTGTCGATAACCCTTAGCGACGAGTCGAACCTTGTAGATGGTCACATTACCATCTGCGTTTGTCTTCTTTTTAAAGATCCACTTATTTTCTATGGCTCGCCGATCATTGGGCAAGTCAGTCAAAGTCCATACTTTGTTTTCATACATGGATCCTATCTCGGATTTCATGGCTTCTAGCCATTTGTCGGAATCTGGGCCCGCCATCGCTTCCTCATAGTTTGAAGGTTCACCGTTGTCTAACAACATGATTTCCAAGACAGGGTTGCCGTACCACTCTGGTGCGGAACGTGTCCTTGTGGACCCACGAAGTTCAGTAGCAACTTGATCTGAAGTTTCATGATCATCATCATTAACTTCCTCTCTAGTCGGTGCAGGCACCTCAGGAACATTTTCCTGAGTTGCGCCACTTTCCGGTTCAAGAGGCAATAATTCATCAAGTTCTACTTTCCTCCCACTTACTTCTTTTGAGAGAAACTCTTTCTCTAGAAAGGATCCATTCTTGGCAACAAAGATCTTGCCTTCAGATCTGAGGTAGAAGGTATACCCAATAGTTTCTTTAGGGTATCCTATGAAGACGGATTTTTCCGATTTGGGTTCGAGCTTTTCAGGTTGAAGTTTCTTCACATAAGCATCGCATCCCCAAACTTTTAGAAACGACAGCTTCGGTTTCTTCCCAAACCATAATTCATACGGTGTCGTCTCAACGGATTTCGACGGAGCCCTATTTAAAGTGAATGCGGCAGTCTCTAAAGCATAGCCCCAAAATGACAGCGGTAGATCGGTAAGAGACATCATAGATCGCACCATATCCAATAGAGTGCGATTACGACGTTCAGACACACCGTTACGCTGAGGTGTTCCAGGCGGCGTGAGTTGTGAAACTATTCCACATTTCCTTAAGTGCGTGCCAAATTCGTGACTCAAGTATTCTCCCCCACGATCTGATCGCAAGAACTTGATTTTCCTGTCACGTTGATTCTCAATCTCACTTTGAAATTCCTTGAACCTTTCAAAGGTCTCAGACTTGTGTTTCATTAAGTAGACATACCCATATCTACTCAAGTCATCAGTGAGGGTGAGAACATAACGACAGCCACCGCGAGCCTCAACACTCATTAGACCACACACATCAGTATGTATGATTTCCAATAAGTTGGTTGCTCGCTCCATTGTTCCTGAGAACGGAGTCTTGGTCATTTTACCCATGAGGCATGGTTCGCATGTGTCAAATGATTTGTAATCAAGAGACTCCAAAAGTCCATTTGCATGGAGCTTCTTCATGCGTTTGACACCTATGTGACCAAGGCGGCAGTGCCACAAGTATGTGGGACTATCATTATCAACCTTACATCTTTTGGTATTAACACTATGAATATGTGTAACATTACGCTTGAGATTCATTAAGAATAAACCATTCACCAGCGGGGCATGACCATAAAACATATCTCTCATATAAATAGAACAACCATTATTCTCGGATTTAAATGAGTAGCCATCTTGAATTAAACGAGATCCTGATACAATGTTCATGCTCAAAGCTAGCACGAAATAACAATTATTGAGGTTTAAAACTAATCCCGTAGGTAAATGTAGAGGTAGCGTGCCGACGGCGATCACATCGACCTTGGAACCATTCCCGACGCGCATCGTCACCTTGTCCTTCGCCAGTCTCCGCTTATTTCGCAACTCCTATTTTGAGTTACAAATATGAGCAACCGCACCGGTATCAAATACCCAGGAGCTACTACGAGTACTGGTAAGCTACACATCAATAAAATGTATATCACATATACCTTTGGTGTTGCCGGCCTTCTTGTCCGCTAAGTACTTGGGGCAGTTCCGCTTCCAGTGACCACTTCCCTTGCAATAAAAACACTCAGTCTTGGGCTTGGGTCCATTCTTTGGCTTCTTCCCGGCAGCTTGCTTACCAAACGCGGCAACCCCCTTGTCGTCCTTCTTGAAGTTCTTCTTACCCTTGCCTTTCTTAAACTTAGTGGTTTTATTCACCATCAACACTTGATGTTCCTTTTTGATCTCCGCCTCCGCTGATTTCAGCATTGAATATACCTCAGGAATGGTCTTTTCCATCCCCTGCATATTGAAGTTCATCACAAAGCTCTTGTAGCTCGGTGGAAGCGACTGAAGGATTCTGTCAATGACCGTGTCATCCGGGATATTAACTCCCAGCTGAGTCAAGCGGTTGTGCAACCCAGACATTTTTAGTATGTGCTCACTGACAGAACTATTTTCCTCCATCTTACAGCTGAAGAACTTGTCGGAGACATCATATCTCTCGACCCGGGCATGATCTTGGAAAACCATTTTCAGCTCTTCGAACATCTCATATGCTCCGTGTTGCTCAAAACACTTTTGGAGCCCCGGTTCTAAGATGTAAAGCATGCCGCACTGAACGAGGGAGTAATCATCAGCACCCTGCTGCCAAGCATTCATAACGTCTTGGTTCTCTGGGATGGGTGCGTCACCTAGCGGTGCTTCTAGGACATAATCTTTCTTGGCAGCTATGAGGATGATCCTTAGGTTCCGGACCCAGTGCGTATAGTTGCTGCCATCATCTTTCAGCTTGGTTTTCTCTAGGAATGCGTTGAAGTTGAGGGCAACATTAGCGTGGGCCATTTGATCTACAAGACATATTGTAAAGACTTTAGACTAAGTTCATGATAATTAAGTTCATCTAATCAAATTATTCAATGAACTCCCACTCAGATAGACATCCCTCTAGTCATCTAAGTGAAACATGATCCGAGTCAACTAGGCCATGTCCGATCATCACGTGAGACGGACTAGTCAACATCGGTGAACATCTTCATGTTGATCGTATCTTCTATACGACTCATGCTCGACCTTTCGGTCTTCCGTGTTCCGAGGCCATGTCTGTACATGCTAGGCTCGTCAAGTCAACCTAAGTGTATTGCGTGTGTAAATCTGGCTTACACCCGTTGGATTCGAACGTTAGAATCTATCACACCCGATCATCACGTGGTGCTTCGAAACAACGAACCTTTGCAACGGTGCACAGTTAGGGGGAACACTTTCTTGAAATTATTACGAGGGATCATCTTATTTAAGCTACCGTCGTTCTAAGCAAATAAGATGTAAAACATGATAAACATCAGATGCAATCAAATAGTGACATGATATGGCCAATATCATTTTGCTCCTTATGATCTCCATCTTTGGGGCGCCATGATCATCGTCATGACCGGCATGACACCATGATCTCCATCATCATGATCTCCATCATTGTGTCTTCATGAAGTTGTCTCGTCATCTATTACTTCTACTACTATGGCTAACGGTTTAGCAATAAAGTAAAGTAATTACATGACGTTATATGTTGACACGCAGGTCATAAATAAATTAAGACAACTCCTATGGCTCCTGCCGGTTGTCATACTCATCGACATGCAAGTCGTGATTCCTATTACAAGAATATGATCAATCTCATACATCACATATATCATTCATCACATCCTTTTGGCCATATCACATCACATGGCACATGCTGCAAAAACAAGTTAGACGTCCTCTAATTGTTGTTGCAAAATTTTTACGTGGCTGTTATAGGTTTCTTAGCAAGAACGTTTCTTACCTACGCCAAAACGACAACGTGATATGCCAATTTCTATTTACCCTTCATAAGTACCCTTTTCATCAAATCCGATCCGACTAAAGTGGGAGAGATAGACACCCGCTAGCCACCTTATGCAACTAGTGCATGTCAGTCAGTGGAACCAGTCTCACGTAAGCGTACGTGTAAGGTCGGTCCGGGCCGCTTCATCCCACGATGCCGCCGAATCAAGATAAGACTAGTAACGGCAAGTAAATTGACAAAATCAACGCCCACAACAACTTGTGTTCTACTCATGCATAGAAACTATGCATAGACCTAGCTCATGATGCCACTGTTGGGGAGCGTAGCAGAATTTAAAACTTTCTACGCATCACCAAGATCAATCTATGGAGTTATCTGGCAATGATGGAAAGGGGAGTGCATCTACATACGCTTGTAGATCGCGAGCGGAAGCGTTCAAGAGAACGGGGTTGATGGAGTCGTACTCGTCGTGATCCAAATCTCCGATGACCGAGTGCCGAACGGACGGCACCTCCGCGTTCAACACACGTACAATTGGGGAAGACGTCTCCTCCTTCTTGATCCAACTAGGGGGAAAGGATAGGTTGATGGAGATCCAGCAGCACGACGGCGTGGTGGTGGAAGCAGCGGTGATCTCGGCAGGGCTTCGCCAAGCTCAGCGAGAGGGAGAGGTGTCATGGGAGGGAGGGGGAGGCGCCAGGGGCTAGGGTGCGCAGCCCTCCCTCCCCCTCTATATATAGGGGTCCAGGGGGCGTCGGCCCCTCTAGATCCCATCTAGATGGGGGGGCGGCGGCCAAGGGGGATGGCTTGCCCCCCAAGCCAAGTGGGGCGCCCCCACCCCTAGGGTTTCCAACCCTAGGTGCAGGGGGAGGCCCAAGGGGGGCGCACCAGCCCATCAGGGGCTGGTTCCCCTCCCACTTCAGCCCATGGGGCCCTCCGAGATAGGTGGCCCCACCCGGTGGACCCCCGGGACCCTTCCGGTGGTCCCGGTACAATACCGGTGACCCCCGAAACTTTCCCGGCGGCCGAAACTGGACTTCCTATATACAATTCTTCACCTCCGGACCATTCCGGGACTCCTCGTGATGTCCGGGATCTCATCCGGGACTCCGAACAACTTTAGGGTTACCGCATACTAATATCTCAACAACCCTAGCGTCACCGAACCTTAAGTGTGTAGACCCTACGGGTTCGGGAGACATGCAGACATGACCGAGACGACTCTCCGGTCAATAACCAACAGCGGGATCTGGATACCCATGTTAGCTCCCACATGCTCCTCGATGATCTCATCGGATGAACCACGATGTCGAGGATTCAATCAATCCCGTATACAATTTCCTTTGTCAATCGGTACGTTACTCGCCCGAGACTCGATCGTCGGTATCCCAATACCTCGTTCAATCTCGTTACTGGAAAGTCACTTTACTCGTACCGTAATGCATGATCCCGTGATCAACCACTTGGTCACATTGAGCTCATTATGATGATGCATTACCGAGTGGGCCCAGAGATACCTCTTCGTCATACGGAGTGACAAATCCCAGTCTCGATTCGTGCCAACCCAATAGACACTTTTGGAGATACCCGTAGTGCACCTTTATAGTCACCCAGTTACGTTGTGATGTTTGGCACGCCCAAAGCACTCCTACGGTATCCGGGAGTTGCACAATCTCATGGTCTAAGGAAATGATACTTGACATTCAGAAAAAGCTCTAGCAAACGAACTACACGATCTTGTGCTATGCTTAGGATTGGGTCTTGTCCATCACATCATTCTCCTAATGATGTGATCCCGTTATCAATGACATCTAATGTCCATAGTCAGGAAACCATGACTATCTTTTGATCAACGAGCTAGTCAACTAGAGGCTCACTAGGGACGTGTTGTGGTCTATGTATTCACACATGTATTATGATTTCCGGATAACATAATTATAGCATGAACAATAGACAATTATCATGAACAAGGAAATATAATAATAACCATCATATTATTGCCTCTAGGGCATATTTCCAACACGTTGCAGTGGCTCCGAACTCCAACGAGGTGCACCAGTCGAAGCAGCGGACGACGGCGGCCCTTGGAGACAGTGGGGCGGCGAGGTGGGCATGGTGGCCGTGGATAGGCCGGAGCCATGGTGGTGGTGGCGCTCGGATGCGATGGGGAAGGAGAAGCGGTGAGGTGGATCTGAGGGAAGGGGAGGCGCAGGGGACGAAAGGGAGAGCGGGGCTGAGTGGGAGACGGGATCGAGGAGGCGGGGGCGTGGCGGCCTTATCCCCTCCCAGTGTCGATGCCGGCGAGGCGGTCAGGTGGAAAGGCGCCCCTGTTCCGACTCGGGTCGGGGGAACAGGGAAGGAAGACGAGGCAGGGGGCCGGGCCGGCCATTGGCTAGCTGGGCCAGGCGGCCCAGGGGGTTTGGGGGGGGGGGTCTTTTCCCGCTTTCGTTTTGTTTTCTGATTTTGCTCTTTTTCTTTTATTTATTTTCCTTTCTGTTTTAATTCAATTTAAAATATTTAGGCCTTTCCTAAAAATTAGTTTTCTCCATAATAATTACCAGTGCAAAATTTGGCACCCACCGAACATTTTTGTTTCAATGTTTGGAAACATTTGTTGTTTGCGATATTTTGAATTGGTTTTTGAACTAACGAGAGATTAGCAACAGTGACGGAGGTGACGTGGCATCATTAGCAGAGTTTTACTGTCGCTTAATTATTCGGGCGTTACAAAACTCCTCCACTACAAGAAATCTCATCCCGAGATTTAGGAGGTAGAGGGAAATAGTGCGGGGTATTCATCACCCAGGCGGTCCTCGCGCTCCCAAGTGGCTTCATCTTCAAAGTGATGCGACCACTAAACCTTGAGGAACTTGATCGCCTTGTGACGTGTGCGGCGTTCAGCTTGATCGAGAATGTGGACCGGATGCTCTTTATAGGAGAAGTCCTGTTGCAATTCGAGCACTTCATGATCCACTGCTCGGATTGGGTCCTTGAAGCAACGGCGGAGCTATGACACGTGGAACACATCGTGAACCTGAGAAAGGTTCAGCGGAAGCTCCAGTTGATATGCCACTTTTCCACGCCTTTCAAGAATAGTGAATGGGCCAATATGGTGAGGAGCTAGCTTGCCCTTAATCCCAAAGCGGTGAGTACCCTTCATTGGTGTAACTCGAAGATAAGCCTTTTCGCTAGGTTGATAGACCATGTCTTTATGATGACGGTCATACTGACTCTTCTGACGTGACTGAGCAGTCTTGAGATTCTCACGAATAATGCGGACTTGTTCTTCGACGTGTTGGATAATATCCGGACCGAAGAGTGGACGTTCCCCAGTTTCTGACCAGTTCAAAGGGGTCCGACACTTTCGTCCATATAACACTTCGAAGGGGCCATCTTTAGACTAGCTTGATAGCTATTATTATAAGAGAACTCGGCATACGGAAGAGATTCCTCCCATTTCTTGCTGAAGGAAATTACACAAGCTTGAAGCATGTCTTCGAGAACTTGGTTGACACGTTCAACTTGTCCTTGCGACTGAGGATGAAATGCAGTACTGAACGACAGATGAGTTCCCATAGCTTCTTGGAAACTAGCCTAGAATCTTGAAGTGAACAAGCTGCCACGGTCTGAAGTGATAACCAGTGGAATACTGTGAAGTGAAACAATTCTGGACATATAGAGAGTTGCAAGCTGACTAGCAGTGATTGTTTCTTTGACCGCCAGAAAATGTGCAACTTTAGAAAGTCGGTCAATGACGACAAGAATAGCATCATTACCTTTCTGCGATTTGGGAAATCCAGTGACGAAGTCCATTTCAACATGGTCCCATTTCCATTCAGGAATAGTGATAGGTTGTAGAGTTCCAGCGGGCCTTTGATGTTCAGCTTTGATATGACAGCAAACGTCACACTCAGCAACATAATGAGCAATGTTTTGCTTCATATTAGACCACCAGAATCTCTGACGGATGTCTTGGTACATCTTTGTACTACTAGGATGGATAGATAGAGGAGTATCATGAGCTTCTTTCATAACCTCCTGTGTCATATCATGGTTTTCCTCTGAACATGGCACCACTAGGCGGCCCTTGAAGTACAGGATGCCATCATCAGCAATAGTGAAGAACGAGGGCCTTCCTTTAGCGAGGTAGCGCTTAATCTTGTGGGCTTGAGAGTCATAATTCTGTAGCGTTTTGATGCTGTCCACGAGATCAGGTTTAGCAACTAGGGTATTGAGAGAACCCTGGGAAACAACATGGAGGTTCATCTTGCGACACTCGGGGGGAGGGGAAGTGAGTGCACCTGGAGGAACTATATGGAGGTTCAGCTTTCTGAATTCTTCAACAAGCGAGGGCTGAACTTTGTGAACCTGGAGGTGGTTGCAGTAAGACTTGCGGCTCAAGGCATCAGCCATTACATTAGCCTTGCCTAGGGTATAGGATATACTCACGTCAAAGTCTGCAACAGTCTCCATCCATCTCTGCTGACGGAGGTTCAGATCTGGCTGAGTAAACAGATACTTCAGACTTCGGTGGTCAGTGAAGATCTCGCAACAATTATCGAGAAGGTAATATCGCCACTGCTTCAGAGCATGAATGACAGCAGCAAGCTAGAGGTCATGAACTGGGTAGTTTTCTTCGTGAGGGCTCACTTGACGAGAGGCATAAGCAATCACTCTGCGCTCTTGCATTAGGACACAGCATAATCCTTGACGGGAAGCATCATAGTAAATGACGAAGTCCTTCTTAGTATCAGGTGGAGCAAGCACTGGGGCAGAAGTCAACTTGTCTTTGAGTGCCTGGAAACTTTCCTGACACTTGTCTATCCATTGGAACTTGATGCCCTTATGCAACAGGTTAGTCAGAGACCTGACGATCTTGGAGAAGTTCTTGACGAATCGACGGCAATAGCTGGCGAGACCGAGAAAACTTCTGACTTGCTTGACATTCTTTGGAGGAGTCCAATCAAGAATAGCCTGGACTCGTTCAGGGTTGACGGCAATACCATCCTTGGAGATGACATGCCCAAGATAGGTCACTTCGGGTAGCCAGAATTCACACTTGGAATACTTAGCATAGATTTGATGCTCTTGAAGCTTTTCCAACACAAGACGAAGATGTTCATCATGTTCTTCTTTGTTCTTGGAAAATACAAGGATATCATCCAGATAAACCACGACGAACTTGTCGAGGTAATCCATGAATATATAGTTCATCAGATGAGAGAAGGTGGCGGGAGCATTCGTTAAGCCGAATGACATGACGGTGTACTCGTATGATCCATATCGAGTCACGAAGGCGGTCTTTGGGATATCCTCTTCACGAACACAGATCTGGTGGTAACCAACCTCAAGTTGAGTTTGGAGAACACTGATGAACCAGCTAGTTGATCATAAAGATCATTGATCCGAGGGAGAGGATATTTGTTCTGAATAGTGGCTTGGTTAATAGGACGGTAGTCTTGGACTAATCGGTTCGTCCCATCCTTCTTCTTAACAAAGAGAGAAGGTGCTCCCCAAGGATAGCAACTAGGGCGAATGAAACCTTTGTGAAGAGATTTGTCGATTTTCTCCTTAAGCTCAATGAGTTCATGTGGCGGCATCTTGTAGGGTCGTTTGGCTATAGGGGTGGTGTCTGGTTTCAAGTCGATGATGAATTTGACAGCTCTAGCAGGGGGAATCCCTGGAAGTTCTTCCGGAAAGACGTCTTGGAATTCGCGAACGACGGGAATGTTTTCAATGCCCTCAAGTGGTGCAGCGTTCAATGCATTCAAGGCATAAAGCCGTGCCTCGACATTTTGAACCAGATGAGCCTGGTAAGTAATTATTTCATCAGAAGGGTGTAGCAGATGGACGGTCTTAGTGGCGGAAACTATAGAAGTAGTATGCTCTTTCAACCAATCCATTCCCAAAATGAGGTCAATGCTACAGGATTTCAGTACGATGGGAGAGACAAGGAATTCCAGTCCTTCAATTTCAACGGGAACGTTGTGACTAACCATAGAGGTTTGACATTGGCCCGCAGGAGTGTGTACCACTATCGCAGTGTTCATCTCTTCGTATTTAATGCCATGCATGAATGCAAACTCAGCTGATATGAATGAATGTGATGCTCCTATATCAAATAAAACGGATGCTGGTACAGAATTTACGAGGAGTGTACCTATCACAGTAGCAGGCTGGTCTAGAACTTCAGTGAGATCAACGTGGTTGGCATGAACACGACCATAAGACTTGGCATTGTTGTTGCGGGGCTGGTTGCTTCCACGGCTAGCTGCAGGGAGGGCCAGTTGATTCTGCTTATGGTTGCATTCCCTAGCACGGTGTCCTGGTTGACCACACCTGAAGCATAGACCATTATTGGGAGTGGGGATAGGAGCTCGGGTGGTGGAGCTAGAAGTCTTGGCTGCCTAGTTGGTGGGGGAGGCAGATGCGGTGCAGCATAGGACTGCCTTGGAGCAGGTGCAGTTGGCTGGTACATGCTGTTGGGAATCCATATCCTACGCTTCTGCGAGGACGGGCCCGAAGATGAGCCCGTGTCACGGTTGCGCCGGTGAGAGATCTGGTGTTCCTGCAGACCAGTTTCGACATTGATGGCCTTGTTCACCAAGGTGGGGAAATCAGCAAAGTCATGCACTAGAAGTGCGAGCTTGATGTCAGCTTGAAGGCCATCACGGAACTTCTCATGTCTGCGTGCATCAGTTGTAATGTCTTCTTCAGCATAGCGGGACAAGTCCAGAAACACCCGCTGATAAGCTTCCACAGTTTTGTTGCCTTGGGTGAGGTTGCAGAACTCGCGCTTCTTCCGGTCCATGACTCCCTGAGGAATAAAGCGGGCACGGAAAGTAGCTTGGAAGTCTGGCCAGGTGATGATTGTTCCAACTGGCAGAGTACGCCTGTGGCTGTCCCACCATTGAGCAGCGGGTCCTTTCAGGAAGAAGGAAGCAAATGTGACATAGATGGCAAGGGCTACATCAGCAGACTCCATCTCATAGGTGACGTCACGAAGCCAGTCATCAGCATCCAGAGGCTGAGTTGAGCTGCGGCACACAGTTGGGTTGAGGCGCATGAAATCCTGCAGAGTCACTTGGGCTGGCTGCTGGTTCATATTGGGATGAGGAAACTGAGCCATCATATTCTCCATGAACTGGCGATTCATCTCGAGCTGTTGGATCATATCAGCCATGTACTCAGGCGGAGGTGGGGCATAGCCACCACGACCACGACCACCTAGTCTAACCATCCTGCTAAAATTTAACAGGGGTATTTCAGCATTGTGAACTTTGCAAGGACAAGAATCATTCAAGATGAAACATGCAAAATGAAAGGAGCATGGTATGTACTTCATAGTAGTCGGCATGTCTTACAAAAGGGATCATGCATAGAGTTCGGTACACAGAGTCTAGTACATAGGCTAAAGACATCATAGGCGGCACGCAGGCTCACGGTGAATGCATCTAATACTTAATAAGCAAGCCTACATCAGTCCCAGGAGGAACTGTGGAGGTAGGTGTAGCCTGACAGCTGGTAGTGACGCGGCGGGAAGTCCTCCATGTCAGTAGCCTAGGGTCCGCGGATACTTTGGTGCAAAATCCGACGCTCAGGTGGCAGAAGAGGACCAAGTGCGGGAGAGTAGCCTCCCACATCTGGCCAGCCGACACCCTGGGGCATCACGGTCCTGGCAGGGTAGATCATAGAACGCGACAGATCACCAGATCGGACAAAGGGGTGCAACAGCGTCAGAGCACGATAAAGGTGCTAATGGGTGGTGTACAACTCATGGCGAAGAGCTCGGTTAGCTCTATCCAGCCCATCAGCATGCAGAACCAGGTTCTGATGGTAGAAGGGCTCTCGGGTGACAGTGGAGTAGGCAGCAGTGTAGTATCCCTCCGCACCAACATCGGATGCGATAGAAATGTGCCTGAAAGGGGAGGTGTCCAACTCCCGATACTCTCCACGAAGATGTGTCAGAGCAGCATAAGTAGCATCATGGACTGCCATGTCGATAGTCACTCCAACACCATGAGCAATGTGCAGCACGGTAGTGGAGTCATACTCCCGAGAGTAGAGGTGGACGATGGCACGGTACTGCTCCTGGTTAAAGTCCTAGTACTCCTCATAGACGGTGTACTCAAGGTGCCAGCAATAACCTAGATAGGTCATCATCTCAGCTAACACAGCAGGTGATCCCGAGACACCAATGGCCTTCGTGTGGCGCACGACTTGCCTCGTGGGTTCCATCTGAAAACAAAGATGTTTCAAAGGAGTCAAATGACTGTGTGGATATAGTTCAAATTACTACTCTAAGGAATAACTAGGGCTTATCCAACTTTGGGGTGAATGTGGTCACGGGATCCTAATGTTAGAGTTAGTAAATTCGTTTAACCCGAGTAGAAGAGAGTTCAGAGTCCCAGAGTAAAGGATCGAGGAGTAAAAGTTCCTTATACCACCCAAATGGCGACGTGGGCCCGTAAGACACACACATCCATGTTAGTAAAAAGTTTTGTAATGTCTAGACTCAACTTCGGCCAAGGAGTGTGGAAGGGGGATTCCTACAGGCAGTCGGCTCTGATACCAACTTGTGACGCCCCCGATTCAATCATACACTAATCATACACGCAAACGTGTACGATCAAGATCAGGGACTCACGGGAAGATATCACAACACAACTCTAAAAATAAAATAAGTCATACAAGCATCATATTACAAGCCAGGGGCCTCGAGGGCTCGAATACAAGAGCTCGATCATAGACGAGTCAGCGGAAGAAACAATATCTGAGTACAAACATAAGTTAAACAAGTTTGCCTTAAGAAGGCTAGCACAAACTAGGGGTACAGATCGAAAGAGGCACAAGCCTCCTGTCTGGGAACCTCCGGAACTACTCTTGGTCATCATCAGCGGCCTGCACGTAGTAGTAGGCACCTCCAGTGTAGTAGGAGTCGTCGCCGACGGTGGCGTCTGGCTCCTGGACTCCATCGTCCGGTCGCAACAATCGGGTATCGAAAGGGGAAAAAGGGGGACCAAAACAACCGTGAGTACTCATCCAAAGTACTCGCGAGCAAGGAGCTACACTACGTATGTATGCATTGGTATCAAATGGAAAAGGGTAGCATATGCAGACTGAACTGTAGAATGCCAGAATAAGAGGGGGATAGCTAGTCCTGTCGAAGACTATGCTTCTGGCAGCCTCCATCTTGCAGCAGAAGAAGAGAGTAGATGGTAAGTTAACCAAGTATCATCGCATAGCATAATCCTACCCGGCGATCCTCCCCTCGTCGCCCCGTGAGAGAGCGATCACTAGGTTGTATCTGGCACTTGGAAGGGTGTATTTTATTAAGTATTCGGTTCTAGTTGTCATAAGGTCAAGGTACAACTCTGGGTCGTCCTTTTACCGAGGGACACTGCTATTCGAATAGATAAACTTCCCTGCAGGGGTGCACCACATTTCCCAACACGCTCGACCCCCTTTGGCCAGACACACTTTCCTAGGTCATACCCGGCCTCGGAAGATCAACATGTCGCAGCCCTACCTAGGCACAATAGAGAGGTCAACACGTCGGTCTAAATCCTATGGCGCAGGGGTCTGGGCCCATCGCCCATTGCACACCTGCACATTGCGAACGCAACCGGCAAGCAAACCTAGCCTCCCTTATACAAGAGCAGGCGTTCCAGTCCAACCCGGCGCGCGCCGCCTAGTCACCGACGTCAAGAAGGCTTCGGCTGATACCATGACGTCGAGTGCCCATAATTGTTCCCGCGTAGTTGGTTAGTGCGTATAGGCCAATGGCCAAACTCAGATCAAATACCCAGATCTCGTTAAGCGTGTTATTTTGAAATAACCGCGGACGCCGACCAAGGCCAGACCCACCTCTCTCCTAGGTGGTCTCAACCTACCCTGTCGCTCCACCACAAAGATCCACTCAGAGGGCCGTCGGGACAAACGTCCTTTCAGACCCAATCCGTGAATCACTCACGGTTACTCTTCGAGCCGACCCATCTTTAGTCACCACAAGTATCGTATAATATGTGTAAGTATATACCCGTGATCACCTCCCGAGTGATCACAGCCCGATAGTATAGCATGGAAGACAGACAAGAATGTAGGGCTACTAATGATAAACTAGCATCCTATACTAAGCATTTAGGATTGCAGGTAAGGTATCAATAACTATAGCAACAATGATAGGCTATGCATCAGGATAGGATTAACGGAAAGCAGTAACATGCTACACTACTCTAATGCAAGCAGTAGAGAGAAGAATTGGCCATATCTAGTGATCAGGGGGGCTTCCTTGGTTGCTCTGGCAAGAAGGAGGGGTCGTCAACAACGTAGTCGATCGGGGCACCAGCAGTGGCGTCAGTCTCGTAGTCTACCAGAGAGAAGAGGGGGAAGAAACAATGGATACAATGCAAACAAATGCATATTGATGCATGACATGACAAGTAACGGTGCTAGGTGTGCCCTAACGCAACAGGTGGTGATACCGGTGAAGGGGGAAAACAACCGGGAAAATATCCCCGGTGTTTTGCATTTTCGGACAGATGAACCGGAGGGGGAAAGTTGCGTGTTCGCTATGCTAGGGATGTGTGGAGGACGAACGGGCTGCGTATCCGGATTCGTCTCGTCATTCTGAGCAACTTTCATGTACAAAGTTTTTCCATCCGAGCTACGGTTTATTTTATATGATTTACCAAAGTTTTATGCATTTTTGAAATTTATTTAATTATTTAAATCAAACATTATCCAGAACAGTGAAAGGTGATGGCAGCATGACACCACCATGACGTCAGCAGGTCAACCCAGCTGACCAGAGTCAAACCTGACCGGTGGGTCCACCCGGACCCACCTGTCATAGACTAAGACTAACTAAACAGGTTTAATTAGTTTAGTTAATTGATTAGGTTAATTAAAGATAATTAATTACGTTAATTAGTTTAGTTAACTAATTAATTAATTAATTTTATTTTTATTGTTTTTCTTTTCAGTTTAATAAAAGGGGCGTGGGGCCCGTTAGGCATTGGCCCAGAGCGGTTAGCGGGCATGCAGGCGTTGGGCTCAGGGCGCGGGCGCCGCCCGATTGCAGGGGCGCGGTGGGGCACCGATGTGCGGGCGGCCGGCGTCGGTGACGGCCGGTGACGATGGCTGGAGGCAGAGCCGGGAGGCACTAGGCGAGGCTGTGGCCTCGCGGGGGCACCGGCGCGCGGCAGCAGAGGCCGGTGCAGTGCAGCCCGGTGTGAGGCACCATGGAGCGAGGCGGGGAGTAGCGGTGCGACGGCGTTGCAGGCAGCCGGGTCAGAGGGGGGGCGCGAAGGCGCGGGCGGCTCCAGGGAGGGAGTGGAGCTGAGCGGCGGCACCGGTGAATGCAGCAGCGGGCGGATGCACGAGCGGGAGCGGCAGCGGGGGTGTGGGCGCGAGCGCGTGCTGTCGACCGCGGTCGAGCGCGGCAGAGAATGGGTAGGGGGGGCAGCAGCAGGGTTGGGCACGGGCATCGCGCCCTGAGACGCACTGGGCGCGGCCCTGAGCGGCGCGCAGGGGAGGAGGCGAGCGCAGCGCGGCAGCGACGGCGAGCACCGGCTGCGGAGCCGCGGCCCTAGGCAGCCGAGGCCCAGGCGGGCGCGTAGACGAGCAGGGAAGGCCGGAGGAGGAGCCGCACGGCAAGGGCGCGCGGGGTGCGACACGAGGGGTCGAGCACGCGCGGGGGAGGAGGAGAGGACGGGGGATGCAGCGCGCGGCAGGGAGCATGCGGCGGCGCGCGCGTGCGAGCACAGAGGGTACGAGCCCAGAACCAAATGGTCACCGGACGGGTGCCGGCGACGAGCGCGTGCAGCGACGCGCTCGGGCAAGTTGGGGGCGGCGCGTTCAACTTGCGAACAGCGTCGAGAAAGAGAGGGGAGGAAGCGGGGGCTCACCGAGCGGCACACACGGTGGCCCTTGGGGTTTAGTAGCAGCAGAGGGCGTCGCCGGAGTTGGTGAAGAGCGGCGGCAAAGCTCGTCGGAGCAGAGGAGGAAGACGGCGGCGTCGTGGGCGTTGCGGTGGCTCCGAACTCTAACAAGGTGCACCAGTCGAAGCAACGGACAACGGAGGCCCTTGGAGACACAGTGGGGCGGCGAGGTGGGCACGGTGGCCGTGGCTAGGCCGGAGCCATGGCGGCGGTGGCGCTCGGATGCGATGGGAAAGGAGAAGCGGCGAGGTGGATCTGAGGGAAGGGGAGGCGCAGGGGCCAACAGGGAGAGCGGGGGTGAGTGAGAGATGGGATCGAGGAGGCGGGGGCGTGGCAGCCTTATCCCCTCCCGGCGTCGATGCCAGCGAGGCGGTCGAGCGGAAACGCGCCCCTGTTCCGACCCGGGACGGGGGAACAGTGAAGGGAGACGAGGCAGGGGGGCCGGGCCGGCTGTTGGCTAGCTGGGCCAGGCGGACCAAGGGGTTTGGGGGGTTTCTTTTCCCGCTTTCGTTTTGTTTTCTCCTTTTGCTCTTTTATTTATTTATTTTCCTTTCTGTTTTAATTCAATTTAAAATATTTAGGCCTTTCCTAAAAATGAGTTTTCTCCATAATAATTACCAGTGCAAAATTTGGCACCCACCGAACATTTTTGTTTCAATGTTTGGAAACATTTGTTGTTTGCGATATTTTGAATTGATTTTTGAATTGGTTTTTGAACTAGCAAGAGATTAGCAACAATGACGGAGGTGATGTGGCATGATTAGCAGAGTTTTACTGTCGCCTAATTATCCGGGCGTTACACTCTGTGTGCTACCAAACGTCACAACGTAACTGGATGATTATAAAGTTGCTCTACAGGTGTCTCCAATGGTACTTGTTGAGTTGGTATAGATCAAGATTAGGATTTGTCACTCCGGTTGTCGGAGAGGTATCTCTAGGCCCTCTCGGTAATGCACATCAGGATAAGCCTTGCAAGAAATGCAACTAATGAGTTAGTTGCGGGATGATGCATTACGGAACGAGTAAAGAGACTTGCCGGTAACGAGATTGAGCTAGGTATTGAGATACCAACGATCGAATCTCGGGCAAGTAACATACCGATGACAAAGGGGACAACATATGTTGTTATGCGGTTTAACCGATAAAGATCTTCGTAGAATATGTAGGAGCCAATATGAACATCCAGGTTCCGCTATTGGTTATTGACCGGAGACATGTCTCGGTCATGTCTACATAGTTCTCGAACCCGTAGGGTCCGCACGCTTAACCTTAGGTGACGATCGATATTATGAGTTTATGTGATTTGATGTACCGAAGCTAGTTTGGAGTCCCAGATGTGATCACGGACATGATGAGGAGTCTTGAAATGGTCGAGACATAAAGATTAATATATTGGACGACTATATTCGGATACCGGAAGTGTTCCGGGTGATTTCGGAGAAAACGGAGTGCCGGAGGGTTACAGAAACCCCCCCGGGAAAAGTAATGGGCCACATGGGCCTTAGTGGAGAGAGAGAGGGCCGTCCAGGGCAGGCCGCACCCCCCTCCCCCTCTGGTCCGAATTGGACTAGGGAAGGGGGGTGGCGCCCCCCCTTTTCCTTCTCCCTCTCCTTCTTCCTTTCCCCCTCCTAGTAGGAGTAGGAAAGGGGATTCCTACTCCTACTAGGAGGAGGACTCCTCCTCCTGGCACGCCCTGCAAGGACCGACCGGCCTCCCCCTTGCTCCTTTATATACGGGGGCAGGGGGCACCCGAGAACACACAAGTTGATTATTCCAAGCCATGTGCGGTGCCCCCTCCACCATAATCCACCTCGATCATATCGTAGCGGTGCTTAGGAGAAGCCCTGCGTCGGTAGCAACATCATCACCGGCGTCACGCCATCGTGCTGACGGAACTCTTCTGTGAAGCTCTGCTAGATCGGAGTTCGTGGGACATCATCGAGCTGAACGTGTGCGGAACTCGGAGGTGCCGTACGTTCGGTACTTGGATCGGTCGGATCGTAAAGACGTATGACTACATCAACTGCGTTCTCATAATGCTTCCGCTTACGGTCTACGAGGGTACGTGGACGATACTCTTCTCTCTCGTTGCTATGCATCACCATGATCTTGCGTGTGCGTAGGAAAATTTTGAAATTACTACGTTCCCCAACAGTGGCATCCGAGTCAGGTTTATGCGTAGATGTTATATGCACGAGTAAGAACACAAGTGAGTTGTGGGCGATACAAGTCATACTGCTTACCAGCATGTCATACTTTGGTTTGGCGGTATTATTGGATAAAGCAACCCGGACCGACATTACGCATACGCTTATGCGAGACTGGTTCTACCGACGTGCTTTGCACCCAGGTGGTTGGCGGGTGTCAGTTTCTCCAACTTTAGTTGAACCGAGTGTGACTACGCCCGGTCCTTGTTGAAGGTTAAAACAACACTAACTTGACGAAATATCATTGTGGTTTTGATGCGTAGGTAAGAACGGTTCTTGCTCAGCCCGTAGCAGCCATGTAAAACTTGCAACAACAAAGTAGAGGACGTCTAACTTGTTTTTGCAGGGCATGTTGTGATATGATATGGTCAAGGCATGATGCTATATTTTATTGTATGAGATGATCATGTTTTGTAACGGAGTTATCGGGAACTGGCAGGAGCCATATGGTTGTCGTTTTATTGTATACAATGCAATCGCCCTGTAATTGCTTTACTTTATCACTAAACGGTAGAGATAGTCGTAGAAGCAATATTTGGCGAGACGACAATGATGCTACGATGGAGATCAAGGTGTCACGCCGGTGACGATGGTGATCATGACGGTGCTTTGGAGATGGAGATTAAAGGCACAAGATGATGATGGCCATATCATATCACTTATATTGATTGCATGTGATGTTTATCCTTTATGTATCTTATTCTGCTTGATTGACGGTAGCATTATAAGATGATCTCTCACTAAATTTCAAGGTACAAGTGTTCTCCCTGAGTATGCATTGTTGCCAAAGTTCGTCGTGCCGAGACACCACGTGATGATCGGGTGTGATAAGCTCTATGTTCACATGCAACAGGTGCAAGCCAGTTTTGCACATGCAGAAATACTCGGGTTAAACTTGACGATCCTAGCATATGCAGATATGGCCTCGGAACACTGAGACCGAAAGGTCGAACGTGAATCATATAGTAGATATGATCAACATAGTGATGTTCACCATTGAAAACTACTCCATTTCACATGATGATCGGTCATGGTTTAGTTGATTTGGATCACGTGATCACTTAGATGATTAGAGGGATGTCTATCTAAGTGGGAGTTCTTAAATATGATTAATTGAACTTTAATTTATCATGAACTTAGTACATGATAGTATTTTTCTTGTCTATTTTGTTGTAGATAGATGGCCCGTGTTATTGTTCCATTGAATTTTAATGCATTCCTTGAGAAAGCAAAGTTGAAAGATGATGGTAGCAATTACATGAACTGGGTCCATAACTTGAGGATTATCCTCATTGCTGCATAGAAGAATTACGTCCTGGAAGCACCGCTAGGTGCCAAACCCGTTGCGGGAGCAATGCCAGATGTTATGAACGTCTGGCAGAGCAAAGCTGATGACTACTCGATAGTTCAGTGTGCCATGCTTTACGGCTTAGAACCGGGACATCAACGATGTTTTGAACGACATGGAGCATATGAGATGTTCCAGGAGTTGAAGTTAATATTTCAAGCAAATGCCCAGATTGTGAGATATGAAGTCTCCAATAAGTTCTACAACTGCAAGATGGAGGAGAATAGTTCTGTTAGTGAACATATACTCAGAATGTCTGGGTACCATAACCACTTGACTCAGCTGGGAGTTAATCTTCATGTTGATAGTGTCATTGACAGAGTTCTTCAATCACTGCCACCAAGCTACAAGGGCTTCGTGATGAACTATAACATGCAAGGGTTGGATAAGACGATTCCCGAGCTCTTCGCAATGCTAAAAGCTGCGGAGGTAGAAATCAATAAGGAGCATCAAGTGTTGATGGTCAACAAGACCACTAGTTTCAAGAAAAATGGTAAAGGGAAGAAGAAAGGGAACTTCAAGAAGAACGGCAAACAAGTTGCTGCTCAAGAGAAGAAACCCAAGTCTGGACCTAAGCCTGAGACTGAGTGCTTCTACTGCAAAGGTACTGGTCACTGGAGGCGGAACCGCCCCAAGTATTTGGTGGATAAGAAGGATGGCAAGGTGAACAAAGGTATATGTGATATACATGTTATTGATGTGTACCTTACTAAAGCTCGTAGTAGCACCTGGGTATTTGATACTGGTTATGTTGCTAATATTTGCAACTCGAAACAGGGACTACAGATTAAGCGAGGATTGGCTAAGGACGAGGTGACGGTACGCGTGGGCAATGGTTCCAAAGTCGATGTGATCGCCGTCGGCACGCTACCTCTACATCTACCTTCGGGATTAGTTTTAGACCTGAATAATTGTTATTTGGTCCCAGCGTTGAGCATGAACATTATATCTGGATCTTGTTTGATGCGAGACGGTTATTCATTTAAATCATAGAATAATGGTTGTTCTATTTATATGAGTAATATATTTTATGGTCATGCACCCTTGAAGAGTGGTCTATTTTTAATGAATCTTGATAGTAGTGATACACATATTCATAATGTTGTAGCCAAAAGATGCAGAGTTAATAATGATAGTGCAACTTATTTGTGGCACTGCCATTTAGGTCATATTGGTGTAAAGCGCATGAAGATACTCCATTCTGATGGACTTTTGGAATCACTTGATTATGAATCACTTGGTACTTGCAAACCATGCCTCATGGGAAAGATGACTAAAACGCCGTTCTCCGGAACTATGGAGCGAGCAACAGATATGTTGGAAATCATACATACTGATGTATGTGGTCCGATGCATGTTGAGGCTCGCGGCGGGTATCGTTATTTTATCACCTTCACAGATGATTTGAGCAGATATGGGTATATCTACCTGATGAAACATAAGTCTGAAACATTTGAAAAGTTCAAAGAATTTCAGAGTGAAGTGGAAAATCATCATAACAAGAAAATAAAGTTTCTATGATCTGATCGTGGAGGAGAATATTTGAGTTAGGAGTTTGGTCTTCATTTGAAACAATGCGGAATAGTTTCGCAACTCACGCCACCCGGAACACCACAGCGTAATGGTGTGTCCGAACGCCGTAATTGTACTTTACTAGATATGGTGCGATCTATGATGTCTCTTACTGATTTACCGCTATCATTTTGGGGTTATGCTTTAGAGACAGCTACATTCACGTTAAATAGGGCACCGTCTAAATCCGTTGAGACGACGCCTTATGAACTATGGTTTGGCAAGAAACCAAAGTTGTCGTTTCTTAAAGTTTGGGGCTGCGATGCTTATGTGAAAAAGCTTCAACCTGATAAGCTCGAACCTAAATTGGAGAAATGTGTCTTCATAGGATACCCAAAGGAGACTGTTGGGTACACCTTCTATCACAAGTCCGAAGGCAAGACATTTGTTGCTAAGAATGGATCCTTTCTAGAGAGGGAGTTTGTCTCAAAAGAAGTGAGTGGGAGGAAAGTAGAACTTGATGAGGTAACTGTACATGCTCCCTTATTGGAAAGTAGTCCATCACAAAAACCGGTTCCTGTGACACCTACACCAATTAGTGAGGAAGCTAATGATGATGATCATGAAACTTCAGATCAAGATACTACCGAACCTCGTAGGTCAACCAGAGTAAGATCCGCACCAGAGTGGTACGGTAATCCTGTTCTAGAGGTCATGTTACTTGACCATGACGAACCTACGAACTATGAGAACAAAGTGTGGACTTTGGTTGACTTGCCCGATGATCGGCAAGCCGTTGAGAATAAATGGATCTTCAAGAAGAAGACTGACACTAACGGTAACGTTACTGTCTACAAAGCTCGACTTGTTGCGAAAGGTTTTCGACAAGTTCAAGGAGTTGACTACGATGAGACCTTCTCACCCGTAGCAATGCTTAAGTCCGTCCGAATCATGTTAGCAATTGCCACATTTTATGATTATGAAATTTGGCAAATGGATGTAAAGACTGCATTCCTGAATGGATTTCTGGAAGAAGAGTTGTATATGATGCAACCTGAAAGTTTTATCGATCCAAAGGGTGCTAACAAAGTGTGCAAGCTCCAATGATCCATTTATGGACTGGTGCAAGCCTCTCAGAGTTGGAATAAACGTGTTGATAGTATGATCAAAGCATATGGTTTTATACAGACTTTTGGAGAAGCCTGTATTTACAAGAAAGTGAGTGGGAGCTCTGTAGCATTTCAAAATGATATAGAATTTCTGGATAGCATAAAAGGATACTTGAATAAGAGTTTTTCAATGAAAGACCTCGGTGAAGCTGCTTATATATTGGGCATCAAGATCTATAGAGATAGATCAAGACGCTTAATTGGACTTTCACAAAGCACATACCTTGATAAAGTTTTGAAGAAGTTCAAAATGTATCAAGCTAAGAAAGGGTTCTTGGCTATGTTACAAGGTGTGAAGTTGAGTAAGACTCAATGCCCGACCACTGCAGAAGATAGAGAGAAAGTGAAAAGTGTTCCCTATGCTTCAGCCATAGGCTCTATCATGTATGCAATGCTGTGTACCAGACCTGATGTGTGCCTTGCTATTAGTTTAGTAGGGAGGTACCAAAGTAATCCAGGAGTGGATCACTGGACAGCGGTCAAGAACATCCTGAAATACCTGAAAAGGACTGAGGATATGTTTCTCGTTTATGGAGGTGACAAAGAGCTCGTCGTAAATGGTTACGTCGATGCAAGCTTTGACACTGATCCGGACGATTCTAAGTCGCAAACTGGATACGTGTTTATATTGAATGGTGGAGCTGTCAGTTGGAGCAGTTCTAAACAAAGCGTCATGACAGGATCTACGTGTGAATCGGAGTACATAGCTGCTTCGGAAGAAGCAAATGAAGGAGTCTGGATGAAGGAGTTCATATCCGATCTAGGTGTCATACCTAGTGCATCGGGTCCAATGAAAATCTTTTGTGACAATACTGGTGCAATTGCCTTGGCAAAGGAATCCATATTTCACAAGAGAACCAAACACAACAAGAGACCCTTCAATTCCATCTGCGATCAAGTCTAGGTGGGAGACATAGAGATTTACAAGATACATACGAATTTGAATGTTGCAGACCCGTTGACTAAGCCTCTCTCACGAGAAAAACATGATCAGCACCAAGGCTCCATGGGTGTTAGAATCATTACTGTGTAATCTAGATTATTGACTCTAGTGCAAGTGGGAGACTGAAGGAAATATGCCCTAGAGGTAATAATAAAGTTATTATTCATTTCCTTATTTCATGATAAATGTTTATTATTCATTCTAGAATTGTATTAACCGGAAACACAATACATGTGTGAATACATAGACAAACAGAGTGTCACTAGTATGCCTCTACTTAACTAGCTCGTTAGTCAAAGATGGTTATGTTTCCTAACCATAGACATGAGTTGTCATTTGATAAACGGGATCACATCATTAGGAGAATGATGTGATTGACTTGACCCATTCTGTTAGCTTAGCACTTGATCATTTTAGTTTACTGCTATTGCTTTCTTCATGACTTGTACATGTTCCTATGACTATGAGATTATGTAACTCCCGATTACCGGAGGAACACTTTGTGTGCTACCAAACGTCACAACGTAACTGGGTGATTATAAAGGTGCTCTACAGGTGTCTCCGATGGTACTTGTTGAGTTGGTATAGATCGAGATTAGGATTTGTCACTCTGATTGCCGGAGAAGTATCTTTGGGCCCTCTCGGTAATGCACATCACTATAAGCCTTGCAAGCAATGCAACTAATGAGTTAGTTGCGGGATGATGCATTACGGAACGAGTAAAGAGACTTGCCGGTAATGAGATTGAGCTAAGTATTGAGATACCGACGATCGAATCTCAGGCAAGTAACATACCGGTGACAAAGGGAACCACATATGTTGTTATGCGGTTTGACCGATAAAGATCTTCATAGAATATGTAGGAGCCAATATGAGCATGCAGGTTCCGCTATTGGTTATTGACCGAAGAAGTGTCTCGGTCATGTCTACATAGTTCTCGAACTCGTAGGGTCCGCACGCTTAACGTTCGGTGACGATCGGTATTATGAGTTTATGTGATTTGATGTGCCTAAGGTAGTTAGGAGTTCCGGATGTGATCACGGACATGACGAGGAGTCTCGAAATGGTCGAGGCATAAAGATTAATATATTGGATGACTATATTCGGATACCGGAAGTGTTCCGGGTGATTTTAGAGAAAACCGGAGTGTCGGAGGGTTACCGGAACCCCCCCCCCCCCGAAGAAGTAATGGGCCACATGGGCCTTAGTGGAGAGAGAGAGAGGGCCGGCCAGGGCAGGCCGCGCGCCCCTCCCCCTCTGGTCCAAATTGGACTAGGGAAGGGGGGCGGCGCCCCCCTTTTCCTTCTCCCTCTCCTCCTTCCTTTCCCCCTCCTAGTAGGAGTGGGAAAGGGGAGTCCTACTCCTACTAGGAGGAGGACTCCTCCTCCTGGCGCGCCCTGCAAGGGCCGGCTGGCCTCCCCCCTTGCTCCTTTATATACGGGGGCAGGGACACCCTAGAACACACAAGTTGATTGTTCCAAGCCGTGTGCGGTGCCCCCCTCCATCATAATCCACCTCAATCATATCGTAGCGGTGCTTAGGAGAAGCCCTGTGTCGGTAGCAACATCATCACCGTCATCACGCCGCCGTGCTGACGGAACTCTCCTGTGAAGCTCTGCTGGATCGGTGTTCGTGGGACGTCATCGAGCTAAACGTGTGCTGAACTCAGAGGTGTCGTACGTTCGGTACTTGGATCGGTCGGATCGTGAAGACGTACGACTACATCAACCGCGTTCTCATAACGCTTCCGCTTACGGTCTACGAGGGTATGTGGACGATACTCTCCTCTCTTGTTGCTATGCATCACCATGATCTTGCGTGTGCGTAGGAAAATTTTGATATTACTACGTTCCCCAACACCTAGATATCTTGAGTACATGCTCGCTAACGGAGTTGTTCTCTTCCATCTTACATCTAAAGAATCCATCTATGGCATCATACATCTCCACACGGGCATGAGTCTGAAATGCCATTTTTAGTTCCTCAATCCACTCATATGCCCCGTGGCACTCAAAAAAATTTGGAGCCTTGATTCCAAACCATGCAGGATGGCGCAGTGAACTATTGAGTGGTCATCATCACATGTCTGTCACACATTCACAATATCTGCAGGCGTCATTGTAATATTTCGGTGCAGCAAAGCACGCTATCGCTTTTAGTAGTGGTCATACATGATGTGGATGAACAAGGTTTTGGGTTTGGGTTAGGTTTAATGTTAGGAGTCAGGGTTATGATTAGTATTTAGGATTTAGAGTTAGGGTTAGGATTAGGTGTAATGTTGTAACTTGTTTTGCATGGCATGTGGTAGATTTTTATTGCTCTTTGTAATTACTTATTATGGTCCTGTCGGTTTTTGGATGGAGAGGATCGTGAATGTTCAATATGTTGACAAGGGGGCATTTATGCATGTCAAGATTGTTGACAATGATGAGGAAGTGTTGAATTTCTTACAAGTCCTAGCTATGAGGAGGTTGTCAAAGGGATAAGAATTAGATTAAATTGGATGGATATAAGTGACCAAGTGCAACTAGTAGGAAGATATGATCTTGGGGTGGGACATAAGTGTTGAGTGAAGACGACGCCTATCAAGTCAAATTTGCAACGAGGTGCATATAAGGAGGTTGTTCCATCCTTGGAAGTCAAATCACTTGAAGTGTTTGCCACTAAGGTGGTCAAAATTTCTCTTTTTCATGTTGACTTGAGGCAAACCTTGTTAGATGATATGAGCTCAATTAGAAGTGTGCCGCCAATTTTTGAGCAAACTGTTGAAGTGCAAGGCCATCAATGCAATGAGCCAACCTCTTGTTATCCAATAGAATAAATTCAAGGTGAAAGATATTCAACATGGCAGCAAACAAGCTAATTTGTCAATGTGGATCCCCAATATGAGTGTGTCGGTGGTGCACCGGTGAATGAGGGTGGTCATGACTCCGAGCAAGAGGATGAGAGGCACAAAAATGATCTTGGTGACATAGAGGCTCAAGTCAGGCATAAGGACATGAACCTTGACATCATCTATCAACGTGCTTGTGCGTATGACTTGGATGATGATGGCACGGAGAATGATTTGGATGATGATGGATTCACGGATAAAGAAGCAAAGTGGTACACAAAAATCACCGGTCGGGATCGAGTGCCATTGTTTTGTGATGTTAGCCTTGCCCATAAGGCTATAGTTGATGGTGGCATGAGTAAGACAACTGAGCCTAGACTGTGCCCGAATAGTACATTCGATGAGTCCAAGATATCTTACCTAAGGAAAGTTCGATGTTTGAGCACATGCTAGAATTCAAGATGTGGCCGTGTGAGTATGTTTTTAAGTTCATTTTGTCTACATCATGTCATCTTGCTTAAGGTGTTACTCTGTTTTATACTTAATACCCTAGATGCATGCTAGATATTGGTTGATGGGTGGAGTAATAGTAGTAGATGTAGGCAAGAGTAGGTCTACTTGTCTCGGACGTGATGCCTATATACATGATAATTGCCTTGAATGTCGTCATAACTATGTGCTTTTCTATCAATTGCCCAACAGTAATTTGTTCACCCACCATATGTTATGTGCTCGAGAGAGAAGCCTTTAGTGAAAACTATGGCCCCCGAGTCTAATTTTATCATATATAAAAACACAATAAATACCTTGCTGCTATTTTATTTTGTTTTTCATTTTATTTTATTACCTACCACTATGAGATTTAATCCTTGCAATTAACCGCCGAGGGGATTGACAACCCCCTTGTTTGCATTGGGTGCAAGTATTTGCTTTTGTGTGTGCATGTGCTATTCACAAGGCTTTGTGTGATTCTCCTACTGGATTGATAACCTTGGTTCTTACTGAGGGAAATACTTATATCTACTCTACTGCATCATCCTCTCCTCTTCGAGGAAATCCCAACGCAACTCACAAGTAGCAGGAAGAATTTCTGGCGCCCATTGCTGGGGAGACATCATCAGAACCTATCAAGTACCATTGCACAAACTATCATCTACTTGCTCTTATTTTTTTCATTTTTATTTGCTTTTTCTTCTCGTTTTCATCTTCCCCACTTCTTTTTTTCACAAAAACACAAAAACATTTTTATTTGCTTGTACCCCCGAGAATAAAGTACTTCATTTTAAACAAAGGGGAGGAGAAAGTTTACAAGATGCTTGGCATAGAATTTGCGATGCTCAGAATAGGTCCACTCGCAAGCAATCTACTACCGTTCTTCTTCACAATTTTTATGTGGGTGTTAGTACTTGGTATAGATTTGTGCTTGACACTATCACCGGAGGATGATCTTTGAGTAGTCACCCTATGGATTCTTTAAATGCTATGGGAAATTTAGTGGGATCACCACCTATTACTATTAATGAAACAACATTGACTTTAGAACATGCTATGCAGAGATTGGAATCTATTGAAAACAAAATGCTTACCATAGAACATACTGAAAATCTAGAAAAAAGATCCTTTATAAAGTAACTCAATTTGGATCAAAGGTAGGAACTACATTGAAGATGCTAAAAGAAAACGAACCAATAACTAATGAGAGGATAGAACAAAGTCCCTCTAGAATTGATAAATTGGAAGGTGTTATTAATAACTTGGGTTCCGCTTTTGCTTCCGTTAAAACTTTTGAGAAAACTCCTCCTAGTAAGAACCCTAAGTTTATTTATGTTCCTAAGAACAGAGGTGCATCATCTAGTAATAGAAAAGATCTCAAAATGATTAGTGTGCACCCCAACTTCGTTGATCTAATAAAGAAACCCATTACTGAAAACAAATTTCTTGACTTTGTTCCTAGGAGTGTGATTATTAAAAATATGTATGCCATCTCTCCTAGGAAGTGTGGATGTGTAATTGAGGAGTTGGACTTGAAGGATGACAACACTTGAAACTATGCATTACGCCTAGCTAGGGGCATAAAACAATAGCGCTTGTTGGGAGGCAACCCAATAGTTATCTTATTTTTCTTGTTTTCTTTTCTGTTTTTTTGTGCTCACACAATTATGCTACTATTATGATTGTGTTTTGATTTTTTAATTATTGTTTGTGCCAAGTAAAGCCTTTGGGATGATTTGGTTGATAGTTGACTTGATTCTGTGAAAAAACAGATTTTTTTTTGCCCAGTACTGAAATTCTTTAAATTCACTGGAACGTGATAAAATTCTCAACTTTTTACACATTATTGATATACAAATGGACATGTTTTCCTAATTTTTCAGAATTTTTGGAGTTACATAAGTATTGCGTTTGTTCATATCGTTACAGTCTGTTCTGTTTTTGACAGGTTCTGTTTTTGTTGCATAATTTGCTTGTTTTAATGATGCTATGGATTATATCAGGGGGTATAAGTCATGGAGAAGTTAGAATACAGTAGGTATTATGAAATAATAAAATATGAACGGATTGACAACACTACCTAAAGTTTATGATTTGCTTGTTATACTAACGGATCTCACGAGGTTTCTGTTGAGTTTTGTGTGCTGAGGTTTTCAAGTTCTGGGTGCGATCATGATGAATGAAGGAATAAGGAGTGGCTAGACCCTAAACTTGGCGATGCCCAAGGCACTCCACGGTAATATTCAAGGACCACCAAGCATCTAAACTTGGGGATGCCCCGGATGGCATCCCCTCTTTCATTTACAATCCATTGATATATTACTTGGAGCTATATTTTTATTTATCACGTGATATGAGTTTTTCTTGAAGCGTTGTGTATCATACGAGTCTTTGCTTTGTTTGCTTTTTAGTTTTCCACAATCATTGTTTGTTGCACACACCTTTTGAGAGGGACACACATTTATTCATGATTTGTTAGAATACTCTATGTGCTTCACTTATATCTTTTGAGCTAGGCAGTTGCTCTAGTGCTTCACTTACATCTTTTAGAGCACGGTGGTGGTAATATTTTAAAGAAATATTTGCACTCTCATGCTTCACTTATATCTTTTTGAGAATCTAATAAATAGTAATGGCAACATGTATGGGTTATGAAATTGGTCATGATATGATAGGTATTCAAGAGGAATATAATAAAAACTTTCATGTAGATCACTGAATATGATAAGTTTGATTCCTTGCAATAGCTTTGCGATATAGAGATGATAATATGTGGGTTTTACTAGTGAATAATTGTGGTTTAGTAAGAATATTGGTGTTAAGGTTTGTGATTCCCGAAGCATGCACGTATAGTCTTTAGTTATGCTAAGAAGTTGGAGCACGATTTATTATTGAGTGTCTTCCTTTGCATGAAGGTCGGGGCACGCGATGGTTAACTCCTACCAACCTCCCACCCAGGCTCTCCTAAAAACAATATGAGTGGATTGACAACCCCCTTGTTTTATTACCTACCACTATGAGATTTAATCCTTGCACATAATAGTCGAGGGGGTTGACAACCCCCTTGTTTGCGTTGGGTGCAAGTATTTGCTTTTGTGTGTGCAGGTGCTATTCACGAGGCTCTATGTGATTCTCCTACTGGATTCATAACCTTGGTTCTTAACTGATGGAAATACTTATCTCTACTACACTGCATCATCCTCTCCTCTTCGAGGGAATCCCAATGTAGCTCACAAGTAGCAATGCATCGCTCGGTGCGCCACCCAACCTGCAATGCTCTTCATTGAGATCACCTTGACATATCGAAGACCATCATTCCATAAATAAATATGCATTTTCAAATACACATACATAAATTTTTATGATTGCATTTTGGAAATGGTTTATCTAAACAACGCTATATTGGTATATCCACAAAAAAAGGATTGCTTTGATTAAACTAAGACATACCGAAGTAAGTGAATAAAAGGTATGCACAAAAATAATATTGTTTGTTTCAATAGCTAAGTATCTCGAAAGGAAATAACAATGAATGGAGTTTGCCCTTCTAAGTACTCCCATCGTTTCATTTTCAAGGTCTTTGGTAGCAAAATAATAGGGAACGATCCTCTACACAGAAGATGCAATATTGCATATAGGTCGATAAACAACTTAAATTTTGGCATGCTAATATATGGTCATTCTTTGAGTCATGGGTTTGCGAGAGCATTGAACACACTGTTAAATAGGTTTCACGCCACAACTTGTCTGTTGGATGTAAACGAAAGCCTGATCAAACCAAATACAGTGAAGAGAAATCAACAAATGGATGATCACTGGATAGGTTAGTTGGGTATACTTATCTTCATTGTACTAGCTATTTGATTGCATTGTTATAGTTGCACCCATTGGAGTGCATTAAATGTCCAACGGAACTTTACCAGCCAAGTGGCATAATATTGTACCATATTATCTAGAAGTGATTAGGTCTCTTGTAGCATGGTTTTTTCTTGTGAAAACAACCTACAACCTATTAGGGGTAAATATTGCTTTTCACTTCAATGGTATAAACACGTAGTTTAAATTCGATCTGCACTCATAAAAAGAGTTCCATATTCCCTGATTTTTCATGGATTTTTTGTTAGATGATAACATAATGGCATATAAGTTAAAAAATAAGACCATGTGCTTGAAGTAGATGTATCATAAAAAAGATCTTCATGATCTGCTCTATACCTTTCTTTGCACATCCACAACCATTTATGATCATGCTTGCCATAAACAGTCATATATCCATATGTTCGAAAGTGGAGGAGGAACACAAAAAGGTACATATGTCTCTCCTCTACCTTCCAGCTATAGCTCCACCTTCTTGAAACTATAGGTAGAAAAGTAAGATGAATTATCAAATTGCTCACTTGTATACCCGTCTCCACCTTACACTTTGGTTCATCACTATCTCCTACACGAATTTTCTAACTCGGAGACCAATTAGCAGTTGGAATGATCCAGGTGGTTAAGAATGTGAGAAACTAAGAATACACCAATTGGGGGAAATTACTTTTACCGCCTATTGAGCTGCATCATATAGTGAACAATTTAGGCCAAGTTAAAAAATCTCATGAAACAGAAGTTGTACAGCCTTCCACAATGAGCATATCACTGAATCACATTGTACAAATGTCATCAATATGGACCACCCAGTCCAACTAAGTCATTCAAAAAGTGGACACTATGAAGCCTTTGCTACCCTAACAGAACACAAATAAGCCATGGAAAGGAGAACTCCTGAATTTTTTTCATATGTGTTAGCTACACGACTTCGCCTTAGATTTGAAAGAAGAATTCAAAGTGAAGGGGTTGAATTTCATTACCTGAGTGTCACTTAGACCTGATCAGATGTGCCCTAGTCCTGCTTCTATTATGTTGTTTAGAGGTGGGAGTTAGAAAACACGACACAACCAGGATTCGAGTATCTTGTGGATGACAAACATCTGCTCATTTTCCTAGTTGTTGTACTCAGTCGGCTCCGGTGTGACCTTCAAGTTGAGGCTGGGATCGCTGTCCTTGGCATCACATTTCTGAGGTGCTCCAACGCCCCGCTATCATGGAACTCAAGTGCAGGGACCAGGCCCATAATATCATCTTCCAGAAAGCCTCCAGCAGTTGCAACATAATAAAGGGAGCAAGCATGAAGGGCGAACACCAAACACCAGAGAAGCATGCACGGAAGGGAATGGTGGGGGTTTTGTTTACCTAGCCCCGTTGCTGGTCTCGTAGCTTGCTTGTAACCTCCTGCAATGTGCAGGCTATGGTGGTGCGGACACTACGTGAGCCTGTTCGCCGCTGCGCGGGAGTACTGGACCTCCGACCCTTGCCAGTGGTCTTACAGGTTGCCCGTAGTCTCCCGCTAGGCGCAGATGCATCCACAACGAGTGCACATTGGAACTTTCCAAGGCTCCGACATTAGCAGCGCATAGACAGACCAAGGACATCGAAGAGCATGAACGCAGGCACTGCCCGAGCTCCTCCAGTGACAACGCCGACGACACGAATCACCCAAGTCGCCAGCACCGAACACCCCAGACCCCTCCCGGGCCCGCCTCTCCCTTCTGTGCATAGCCGGCCCGATGCGCCCACTCAACACGTATGGAGTCACCCACAGCCACCACACCGCCCACCAGGCTTACCAAAAGGCCCACCATTTCCCTCACCGTCAGCCTTGGCCCACCGCCCCCTCTCACTGCCCAAAAGGACCCACCGGCTGCCCAGCCCCTCCATAGATAGCAGATTATCTCCACAGATAGCAGCGTATGACAGCAATGCAGGACCAAGTCAAAATCGGTCACCCAGTAAATTGATCACCGCAATTGACTCTCAGGGCTTCCACCCCTAAGGATCTTAGTGATATAAGAGATTGGACCGACCAAACTAATTACTAAACATCACAAACATTATATTAGGGAGAAATCTTCACAACTAGGGTTAGGATTCACATGAACAAAGCCATCCAAATACAAAAATCCAACCAATAATAACTTGAGAGATGAAGGAGATTACCTCAAGGAACGGAAAAGTGACCAAATCCAAGGACACATGCCACCGATTTGGAAGGATTTGAAGGAGGATTGAGTGGAGATGAGAGGGCTTGAGCTTGGGGTGAGACTTGAGGAGGAAGAGGGTGGGGTGAGGGGGAAACCCCATCAAGGCCCCGCAACCACTTACTTATCTAGGGCAGAAACACAAGGGCCCTTGACGTGCCTAGAAACACAACCAGCTTTGGAGGAGACACTAGTGTGACAGACGTCGTCCAGACCATAAGACATAGTCTCAGACAGAAGAGACGTCAAACAAGAGTTCGCTATAGCACCATCTCACGGTCAGAGGAGACATTGACAAGGTTTTAGCGATGAATGAATTCGCACGCATGGCCATCACTTCCATCACCCACGTCGTCATGGGTGGCTGCAGATTCTAGCGTCCACGTCTCCGCTATTAGAGCAACTGATGCCCTATAACCTCGCCAGTCGGCCCGCATAATACAGACCAATATGGCATTTTTGCCTGTTTTGCGGTCCGAACATGTCCACTATATTTGACCCGGCCCGTAAAAAATATACAAGCGGCCGTTAAACCGCTCTTGGCCGCTATATCTACCGGACCACGCACGATTTAGGGTTTGTGATTCATTTTCTCCGTCGTCTCCCTTCTCCTTTGCCGCCTCCCTTTCTAACTCCATCGAGCGATTCCACCCAGCGGAGAATTTGTTTTTCCGGTGAGCGATGGCGGGATTCGCACACAGGCGTGGAGGCCATGGCCGTGGCGGGTTGGCGCCACGCAAGATCTTGCATGGCGGCGCGGTGGCCAGCAACTCCCTCCGCTCCCCCACCCCCTGGTCGAAGCTTGGCGGTCGGAGAAAGCGCTGCAGCGCGGCCGCCTCTTCTGAAGAGGCGGGCGATCAACTTGGGCCTACTTCGACCGGCTCCATGAGGAGCTCTACCCGCACACCGTGGCTTGCCGTAGGACAGATGCAGAGCTCCTTGTCGCAACGAGCGTCATCGAGGCCGAAGAAGCAGGGACCGCCGAGAGGCTGGCGGCGAAGGAGGAGCACGCCTTCGCCCACGCTTGCCCCCAGTCGGCGGAGGCGTTCTTCCTTGGCATCAAGCACTAAGCCGTCGTCGTTCCTGCGGCTAGATCTATGTTTATCTATGTATGTGATGAACTCCAGTGTGTTGTGTGATGAACTATGTAGCGGGAATTATGTTTTATCCAAGTTTTTAAGTTAGCTGTAAGCTTTTGCGAGATCTGTTCTTCTTGGAGGCATCACTTCCCGCAAAATTCTTGTGGAACCATGAAACGATTTTGTAGGATGGGATTATACGGCATCTGCTAGAGTTGCTCTTAACCAATCTGGATCCGGTTGGTTATCGCGTTGGTTTCTTGCTTTCTGAGTTACATCTTCCGAGGCAGATTGTATTGTTTACTCCCTTTGTCCTCAAATAAGGGTTCGTTTAGCATTCAAATTTTATCTAGAAAAAGTGTATTTTTATCCTTCTAGTGCATTTTAAAGTAGAAAAATATATTTCTCTCTCATCACACAAGAATCAAGACCAATAACATTCAACATATGGTCTTCTTATTTTTTTTACAAGCACTTAGGTCATTATCAATAACATTCAACATATGCTCTTCTTATTTTTTAGGTGCACTTATCTCATTGGAAGTAGGGTAACTAAAGAGAAGAGGGATGGTTTGTTTGCATCTTCCCAATGAATTTTCTACTCCACTCCTTAATCTGTTATAAAAAAAATTGTATATGCACACTTATTTAAGGTCTTTGGGAATATGTAGTACGTACTCCCTGTGCCTTAAAATAAATGTCTCAAGTTTATTAGTACTTCCTCAGTCCCAAAATAAATAACTCAACTTTGTACTAAAGTAACTTATTTTAAAGGGCCATGCTACGCGTCAGCCGATGGATAAGTTGAAAACAGGGCCATGCTACGCGTCAGCCGATGGATAAGTTGAAAACATCCGCCGCCTGGCTGGCCATTGGATGCGTGCGGGATGGCCGTGAGATCTACCCATCCACGTGTGTCATCTCCTTTGCAACAAGAGCGGTGTTGCAGAAACATTTGTAACATAAATCGTGTTGCAGAAACCTTTCAACAGACATGATGCTGCATAAATTTTTTTGCAACAAAGACCATGCTGCAGAAATGTCTGTAGAAATTTGTTACAGAAATATTTTTGTCTTCACTTTTATATAGGTGTTTCGAAAGAAAATTTTACAACATCATTGATGTTACAAGAATCTTTCTTGCAACATGAAAGATGTTGCAAGAAATAAATCACGGTCCGCCGTTCGCCGTGGACTCCCGTCAAACAGGGGCGGGAAAGGAGCGACGCTGGACCTCCGACCAGGTTGGCTCGCCGTTATCCTCCTTCCCAGCGAGGTGGGTGCACCACGTGCGGCCGACGGTCATGATGGAAGTCGGTGGCCACGGCAGCAACCACACCCCCATCCTCCTCTCCAGTGAGGTGGGCGGCTGCCGGCAAGGGCATCAGCAGTGGTGACTTTTGGCGACAACTATCATGCAGCGATTGGTGTTGACGAGAAAGCAATGGAGATTTCTAGGGAGAAGACTCGTGGAGGAAAAATTCACCATCTCTATTGGGATAAGGTTGGGTGTGACAGCAATGATGGATCTCCACTGGACACAAGTCACGCAAATGAGGTGGCGGAAGAAGTCCCAGTTATCTATCGGTTGACGGTAAGTATTTCCCTATTTTAAAACGGAGGGAGTATAACTTTGTATTAAAGTTATAAAAATTAAGACACTTATTTTGGGATGGAGTACCATCCTATCGGCTAAAAAATAAGAATTCTTCAGGAGTGCACTTATGCGACCTGGTTATCCTCTTAGAGAATCAATACCATAGGGTAAGAAAGGAGATTCATGATACCAAGTATCCAAATAGGGTCAACATTTTGGGACACTGAGATTCCAGGTAAAAACTGTAGCTGCACATTCAATTACACAACTAGTATATGCAACCCTCAGAAGGGTAAAAAAGAGAGAAGAAACCAGCCTTTATTTGGTCATTCACGGAGGCCTTTTTCTGTATAAACCCAGCCAATCCCTGCACTAACAGTATACTACTCGCTCAGCTATGTACACTCTCGCTTCCAAATGAAGCGTGGTAACATCTGGTTCTAGTTTCATCTGCCTTCACTCTGCCTGCTTTGACAAAGTAAAGGGAACTGAGACCTGACTGCTCCCAAAACATTTCATCCATTGGTGCTTCCAAAATTGTCTCAGCTTCAGTGGAGATGAAGGTCACATCACGACTACACTAGCACTCAAGAACACCAAGCGGATTATAACTACACCCAGCAGACCAACCAAGAACACCAAGAATCATCTCAACACTGGAGCATGCGCTCACCTGCAATTATGCCGTCAGACTTAGGTTTGAATATACACACTTGTAAAGAAACACTAATATATACAGGTCAGCCAAGGGAGTGTACCACATTCTCATCAGTTCCCTCAAAATGGAAAAGCAGCACACCCATTCCTCTTCTGTTATCTCTCTCTGCCTGAAAATTGCAACTTAGATGGTCAAACACAAAACAGTAGATATGGAGATGATTGCCAAATGCAATTACAAGGACCAAGGGATTAGTTAAAACTAATAAATTAAGAAAATGGCGTGTTGTACTTGATACCTAATTTGCACACAGAAAGAACTATCTAAAATTATTGAGGGAAATTCAGTCCACCTACCACACAAGAACATATGGTGATTCCGCAAGCTGTCAAAGCCGAAGTGACTTCAGCCATCATCCCTGTGCACCCCAAAAATTAATTGACATGGTTTTACTAATGTTTGCAATGAAAGCTCAATAACATAGATCCATAATAAATTGCCAAAAATAGATGCTGCAAGTTAATTGATGCTTCAACTAATTAATGTATCCATTCAAGGAAGCGTCTGTTTCAGGAGCATAAACAAACAGTTAGGCATGGGCACGAAATGGAGATGAACATAGTTGCAGTGAAACTTGGCATTACTCTCTGAAGGTACATTGTAGACACTAGTAATGCATTTTCAGTTTAGTAAAAAAGTTTGATGGTAAAGGGGTATTACCTTTTCGATCAACACACACTATGCAAAGCCATTGGATAGAGTTGCCTTCTGTATTGTGCCAAGAGGAAATTTTACCGCATTTCCAATTATCCAAACTAGCAAAAACTTCCTTATAGGCCGGGACGCCAGGGCGCATGAACTCAGTGGAGCTATCACCTCGAACTGTTGAACCATTAATTTTTATGCCTAGTTCCTTGACAGTTTTGTTGTGCTTCCCGTTAATCTTTGGCGTGTGAACGTTGTTAACTGGTAAAAAGCCATCGCTATTTTTATTCACAAAGGATAACTTGTTGGAACTTAATATCTTCTGCCAATTGAATTTATAGTCCTCATTTTGTGTGGTTGGAATTAACTGCTCACTGTCACTTTCATCTTCAAGATCAGCGACAAAGTTATTAACTGCATCCGCCGTTATTTCAGCAGCAGAAAGAGCAGCTTGCTCCCTTAAGAACTGAATATGCAAACGATTAGTTACTACAGCCATCTAATAATGTAAGAAATCAATGATGATTATACCTACTTTCATAATTTTGTGCCTAGCACTGCGGGTTTTGGCATGTTGCAGCCACTGCTGATGACGCTGGAATGCATATTTACTGGACAATTTCTGCAACAAGACAAAAGGGGGGAAATATGTGTATAAGTCGAGTTTACCCAGATACTCAAGAGATAACGTATGTGTGTCAATGTCAATACATACTGCCATGGAATCCTATTGCTGCAGTATAGATTTGTCTGTAGCAATTCAACAATTTGGTAGCTCAACTACAAGTGAAGAATATGAGACTACAATTTTTTTAGTTAGATGGTTATACAATTGAATTAATTTCAGAACCACAATTTATGAAATTTATATTTGGGGAACAAGATTAAAGGGGGGCTTAGCCTTCTGATTATGGCAATTTTTCATTACTAAGCCTATCTCAACCAAATATAAGACGAAGAATACACTACTAAATTTGTCAGAATAATATAACAGAAATAAATCATGCATCTGTGTGAGAAATACTAACATCGTAAGTTATTATCTCCACTACTTCAGCGTTCGCAAGTGCATGGATTGGTGAAACTAGATTACCATTCACCTGAAAAAAAGAGCATGAGCACCCTCATGATTAATTGTTAAATCATACTACTAATGTTTCCACAACTAACCTTTGCTGCTACCATTTTATTGCCGATTTCTGTATGAATCAGATATGCATAATCAATCACAGTGGCCCCTTTAGGCAGGTTTTTAATCTGAGAGTGAAAATATAGTTAGCAAAGTGCCAAACCCAAAGAAAAGCTATGCTCTCCAAGTTCAGTGACTACCTCGCCTTTAGGTGTAAACACAAAGACACGGCTTCCCAGAAGATCTCTGGTAATAGTATCCACAAATTCCCTAGAGCTCATGTTACCAACAAACTCTTCTTGCCATTCACGGATTGCATTTAGCCAACCAATCTATGGGAGATGACAAATAATTGGAGGATTTTTTTTAGTCAAGCGAGGTAAAAGAAATAATGTGAACTGCAATAAGCTTTAACAAACTACTGCAATTATACTAAGTAATAAAACATATACCCTCAGAGCAAAGCCTGTATTGTTAAGACAGATCACTTTCCCATCTAAATTTCTTCCACTAGATATTCCAGGATGAACAGGTCCTGAAACCACCCCTCTTCCACTGTAGTGTGCAGCAATGCCTCTTTCTGCTATCAGATCCATATCCTCTGTTCTTATCTGCAATACAGTTGGAGCATAATTTGTGTCTTAAAATCAATCTTATACTTTCTCTAGCTTAAATTGCTAAGAGTAGGCAACATTACCTGAACTTCCAAATGGAACATACTCTCATTAAGAAACGGTATCACTGTAGTATGTAGACTTTGATAGCCATTAGGCTTTGGAGTTGCAATATAATCTTTAACCTATCGGCATAGCTGAGTTTTAGAAAAATGATAGAAGCAGAGTAAGTCAAAACAACATTGAATAACAGAGGGCGCATAACTCACAGCTTGAGGTATGGGTGTCCATATGCCATGAACAAGACCAAGGACATGGTAGCAGATCTGAATTGTATCAAACATACTTGTGCATCAGCGATAAATTGACTGCATAAACAAGATAATACTTAGTATATAACATTACCTGTTGTGCGGTGCACAGTGGCCCAACACCATTGCAGGATTTTGGTTTTATGATGATCCGCAGCTGAACAATATAAAAACATGTTTTACTAAGACATTCATAAGATGATAAACTGAGCAGGAATAATCACCTATAAAGATATTCAGAACATCGCACCTGAGCAACCTGATTTACCTCGTTTAATGAACTCTTGGATTTGATAGCGGTTTTATAAATGCTGCAAGATGATCCAAACAATCAACAATCCACCAACAAAACAAATCTTACAGCCTATTTCAAACATGGAACCTCGTAATAATTACCTTCTAATAAGACTACACATTGTTTGATTTTTCGGTTGTAAAATGTAAATGAGAGGTCAGCTGAACAAAAGACTATGCAGCAGCAAAAACCAATTTCCTTAACTGTGCCAAATTGTGAACTGATGTTTTGCCAATAATGCGATACAGTGGCAAAACAAATTATTTTTCCTTTTTATAATAAACAAAGAAATTGTGTGGCGACTAGTATGCCCCTCGAAATTCGTTTTTTGAGAAGAAACAGGCCATATAGAACAATAAGCTAAGCACATCTATATCATATACAGAAATTGCATCACTAAGTAGACATAGAGACTCTGCGGTCTAAATGCCCATCTAATAAAATAAACTTATCATAACCAAGGTAAAGTCTAAAGACATCGCTCATTTTACTATGGAGTAGCATGTTTGTTCTACCTGTAAAGTTCTTTACACACTGAGCGCACTTCTGTTTCAACACTCACAAGATCAAGAAATTGATCCTCAGCAATTTTTTGCTTTAGGATTTTATTTGCCTGGAATTGAAAATCGCAGAAGTCAAGAAACATAATTCAACACTAAATGCAAAAACATGTTAGTGCGCAATATCAAAAGAGAGAACCTCTTCCAATTCTTGTTCATGGGCTTTGAAGATGTCATCAACTCTTTTCCTTAGTTCAGCGAAATCACCAGGATTCATGTACATGAAGGACAGATACTCTAACTCAGACTGCAATGTTAAGTGTTAGTCATCAAATGGAATAACCAAACTACTAAGATTGCACAGAGTTAAGAATCAGATGGCACTGTAAGATGCTTCCTTGAGATAACATAAACATTATTCGCATTGCATGGATCTACAGAGTATGACACATACAAAAAAAAACGCATAAGGGCGCATTTTTTAACACTGTAATATACCATGTATAAACATCTGCTTTATATATAAGATAAGGGAACATATTTCTTTGGCCCCTTGACTTTGGCAGTAGGTCAATTGAAGTCCCCCAAAGCCACCATCACAGGGAACAAATGTTCTGGTTTAAAAAAACCAAGGAGCTGGATGCTTGGGTTTGTAACTGAACTTGAAGGTCAACTGAGAGTCCCCCAATACATTTGTATAATCAAGTTTTCGGTGAAATAAGCAAAATCTAACATTTCAACAGAGGTAAAAGCAAACATTGAAAAGTAGCAAAGTAGAATGTACTGTTCAAAAACAACATATCAGTAACATAAAAGAAGTATCACCGTAATGAAATTAGTTGGACCATGCACAACAATAATGGCTATCATTTAAGGCGATTTCATCAAAAGTACCTTTATTTGATACATTCCGAGAAGTTTTGCTAGGGGTGCAAAAACCTGCAGTGTCTCCATGGCGATGGCATACTGGAAAAAGCAGTGCTTACAATAAGATGGCACTGAGTTACAGCGAGATCTTATACCAATGAAAATAAGAACATACCTGCTTGTGCTGAGGCATATGTGTAAGAGTACGCATGTTATGCAACCTGTCTGCCAGTTTCACAATGATTACACGAACCTGCAGAAAATTATTATTTCATTTTATTGGGAAACTAGACTTCAAAATGCTGCCGCTGAAACATTCTATATGGGATAAATACCTCTTCTGTCATTGCAAGAAACATCTGTCTTAAGTCTTCAGCTTTGACATCTTGTTTTGAACTACCCTCATTTTTGCATTGAAGTTTCCCTAGCTTAGACACCTGTATTTGTGATTAAATAGGTTTATGATTGCAGTGAAACTATATCAAGATAATATAAGTTTACAGTTAGTAGTACAATAGAAAATGTGAACAGGTGAGATGAAAAGTATACCTTTGTTTCCCCTTCAACAATACGACTTACTGTTGCCCCAAACTCATTTTGGATTGTTTCGAAAGTAACCATGTCAGTATCTTCAACAGTGTCATGCAATAAACCAGCAGCGATTGATTCCCAGTCAAGTTCCTAGTTATGTCCATAGAGTAGAGCACAGCCTGACTTCATTATGTTCATACTAGGATACTTGAGAAAAATATGCCATTACAGGTTCAATGATATACTACTACTCACGTGCTCCCCAAGAATACGAGCAACTTCAACAGGATGAATGATGAAAGGTTCCCCACTCCGGCGTTTCTGCCCATTATGTGCTTCATATGCTAACTGCATTAGACAATAAACTATCATGACACGGATTCTTGATGCATTCTCGGAGGAATCAGCCAGTCTAGAATATTATTCAGAAGCACATGGAAGAGCAATATCAAATGTATTACCTTTAAAGCGTCATGTACGAAGTTCAACTCTTCAGGTTGAAGGTATGAGATAGCTGGTCTGAGACTCTGTTATGTCACAGCATTAATAGTTAACATGCAATTAAAAAATTCAACCTTGGCTCGAACAAAAACAAATATTAGTTGCATTTCAGGAGTGATCCTTGAACATTAAATATGCCAAACCAAGAATAACAACAACCGTGCTACCAAGTCAGTGTTTACCTTGGATGTTTTCACATTTTCTAAAAATATGAAGAAAAATATCGCTTATTTTTTTCATTATTGTAATGTAAAATGTATCGACAAGATTAAGGAAGTGCATGTGGTGTTACAGTAGTAAGGCACCAAAAGGCTATTTGATTTTATTGTATATGGTCGGAGCCTAGTAGGACTGCTTAGGGAGCTGGAACATAGGGTCCGTGACAGCTAAGTTACGGGAGCTAGTTGACACAACGGTGAAGAGAGGTATTGATATCCTATGTGTCCAAGAAAACAAATGGAGGGGACAGAAGGCAAAGGAAGCGGAGGATACCGGCTTCAAGTTGTGGTACACGGGACAGCTACCAACAGAAATGAAGTAGGCATCTTGATCAACAAGAGCCTCAAGTATGGACTGGTAGACGTCAAGAGGCAAGGGGACCAAATTATCCTGGTCAAGCTGGTAGTCGGGGACTTAGTTCTCAATGTTACCAGCACGTATGCCTCGTAGGTAGGCCACAGTGAGAGCACCAAGAGGGAGTTCTGGGAAGGCCTGGAGACATGGTTAGTAGTGTACTTATTGGCGAGAAGCTCTTCATAGGAGACCTCAATGGCCACATAGGTACATCTAACACAGGTTTTGAAGGGGTGCATGGGCGCTTTGGCTATGGCATCAGGAATCAAGAAGGAGAAGATGTCTTAAGCTTCGCTCTAGCCTACGACATGATCGTAGCTAACACCCTCTTTGAAAAGAGAGAATCCCATCTAGTGACTTCTAGTAGTGGCCAACACTCAAGCCAGATTGATTTCGTCCTCTCGGGAAGAGAAGACAGGGGTGCTTGCCTAGATTGTAAGGTGATACCAGGAGAGAGTGGTGTCCCTCAACATAAGCTTGTGGTGGCTGACTACCGCTTTTGGATTCGTGTCCAGCGGGATAAGCGCGCCAAAGTCGCTAGAATGAAGTGGTGGAAGCTCAAGGGGGAGGCAGCCCAGGCTTTCAAGGAGAGGGTTATCAAGGAGTGCCCTTGGGAGGAAGGAGGTGATGCAAACAATATGTGGATGAAGATGGCAACTTGCATTCATAAGGTGGCTTCGAGGAGTTTGGTGTGACCAGGAGAAGTAGAAGCTAAAGATACATGGTGATGGAACAACAATGTCCAAAAGGCTATTAAGGAGAAGAAAGATTGTTTCAGACACCTACACCTACACCTAGATAGGAGTGTAGACAACATAGAGAAGTACAAAGTGGCAAAGAAGGCTGCAAAGCAAGTTGTGGGGAAGCAAGGAGTCAGGCATTTGAGGACCTCTACCATCGCTTAGACACGAATGAAGGCAAAAGGGACATCTATAAGGTGGCCAAGATTAGAGAGAGGAAGACAAGGGATGTCAATCAAGTCAAATGCATCAAGATCAGATCCTGGTGAAGGACGAGGAGATCAAGCATAGATGGTGTTAGTACTTCAACAAGTTGCTCAATGGAGAGAATGAGAGCTCTACCACTGAGCTGGACGACTCCTTTGATGATACCAGCAAGCGTTTTGTGCGTCGAATCCAGGAGTCTAAGATCAGGGAGGCTTTAAAGGAGGCAAGGTGATGGGCCCTGATTGTATCCCCATTCATGTGTGGAGAGGCCTCGGAGACATAACGATAGGATGGCCAACTAAGCTTTTCAACATCATTTTTCAAGTAAACAAGATGCCAGAAGAATGGATACGAAGTATATTAGTACCAATCTTCAAGAACAATGGAGAAGTTGTACTAATTACCATGGAATTAAGCTGACGAGCCAAACAATGAAGCTACGAGATAAGAGTCATTGAGCACCGCTTAAGAGGAATGACAAGCGTGACCAAAAATCAGTTTGGTTTCATGCCTTGGAGGTCAACCATGGAAGCCATTTTCTTGGTACGACAACTTATGGAGATAAAAGGAGAAAAAGAAGGACCTACATATGGTGTTCATTGACTTAGAGAAGGCCTACAATAAGATACCGCGGAATGTCATGAGGTGGGCCCTGGAGAAACACAAAGTCCCAACAAAGTACATTACCCTCATCAAGGACATGTATGATAATGTTGTGACAAGTGTTCAAACAAGTGATGGCGACAGTGATGAGTGATGACTTCCCGATTAAAATAGGACCGCACCAAGGGTCAGCTTTGAGCCCTTATCATTTTGCCTTGGTGATGGATGAGGTCACAACGGATATATAAGGAGATATCCCATGGTGTATGCTCTTTCAGGATGATGTGGCGCTAGTCAATGATAGTCAAACAAGGGTTAATAGAAAGTTAGAGCTATGGAGACAAACTTTAGAATCAAAAGGTTTTAAGCTTAGTAGAACTAACTGAGTAAATGAGGTTCGGTTTCGGTACTACTAGGCACAAGGAGAAGGATAGCTTTGATGGGCAGGTGGTACCTCAGAAAGAGACCTTTCGATATTTGGGGTCAATGTTGCAGAAGGATGGCGATATCGATGAAGATGTGAGCATCGAATCAAAGCCGAATGGATGAAGTGGCGCCAAACTTCTGGCGTTCTCTATAACAAGAGAGTGCCACAAAAGCTAAAAGGCAGGTTCTATAGGAAGGCAATTCGACCCTCAATGTTGTATGGCGCTAAGTGTTGGCCGACTAAAAGGCGACATGTTCAACAGTTGGGTGTAGCGGAAATGCGCATGTTAAGACGGATGTGTGGCCACACAAGGAAGAATCGGGTCCGGAATGATGATATACATGATAGAGTTGGGGTAGCACTGATTAAAGCGAAACTTGTCAAACATTGTCCGAAATGGTTTGGGCGTACACAGGGCAGGCTCCTAAAGTTCCGATGCATGGCGGACAGTTAAAGCGTGCTGATAATGTCAAGAGAGGTCAGGGTAGACCAAACTTAACATGGGAGGAGTCCGTAAAGAGAGATCTGAAGGAGTGGAATATCACCAAAGAACTAGCCATGGATAGGGTGCATGGAAGTTAGCTATCCACGTGCCAGAGCCATGAGTTGGTTTCGAGATCTTATGGGTTTCAGCTCTAGCCTACCCCAACTTGTTTGGGACTAAAGGCTTTGTTGTTGCTGCTGTTGTATAGGCTTGGATACTTGCAAAACAACAAGAGAAATGACAACAAACATTATATTCATTAACATACTATCATGAAATGGTCATAAAGCTAGTGAGCAAATAAAATGTTGATAGAGCAAAGCAATTAATCATAATCTTAAGCTGGTTTTAGAATAAGAGGCATGTGAACATGACTAGTACAAACTAAATATACACCAAAAATGAGCAAAGAGTGTTGAGCTTTTTGGTTTGTTGGCACACCTCCCACAACGTTTCTGGAGAAACAAGGTCAAACGGTCCTGACGAATAGCAGGAAACCTTCCATGTTGATTTCACAGGAGTTGACCAATATCTGATTTTTTTTCCCGATGAAACAAAACTAGCTGATGAACCATGGCCCAACTTTCCTTTGTTGATGTCTTCTGCCCAGGTGATGTGCAGTAACTGGAAATAAAAGGCAATAACTATTAAGGAAGAATCATTATAATATTTCAAATGCAACCAATGCGCACAGTGACCAACTATCGGTATGAGAAGTCACTCGCAAAATTAACTATTTCAGTATTAGTATCAGCACCATTGTATGTCAGCCAGTCTCTAGATACTTTGTCTATAGTTTATGGTAGCTAAGAAGTAAGAACATGCTCTTCTGGATAGACATGTGCCTTAGATTTTGCTGTTGTTGGGTGATCTCGATGTATGAACCTTTCCACTCGTTCAGATTATCTTGAATTAACTCTTTCACTGCGGTCTAAATGAAACAAGAGATTAGCCCGATTTCTCTAAGGAATAACAATTCCTCCGTCTGCTACCAATTTGTTTCTCACTTTAGAATATGCGCAATCAAACTTCTAAAATTCCACACCTAAAATACACAAAAGTACTCAGTCTGACAACACAAAAGCTAATTAGTATATTTCAAGCAAATTTAGTTCCATAATGTTATCATATACACACCATGAATATGTTATGTTAAAGTCAGTACTCAGTAGTCAATAGATGAAACCCTGGCGTGTGTCAATTTCTGAAAAGATGTCCACTTGCAATAGAATGGACACTCTTATCTTGTGAACAAGATGGGAGAGCTAAGAAAATAACAGTGGGGCGGCAGGCATTAAGCCTGTATGAGTACATACAATCTGTATGCCAATGTTGGACAATCCAAAGGGCATAGTGCATACAAGAGATTACAGGTTGTGAAATTGACAAGGTGATTACAGAACACATATTTCCATAACACAAGTCATTTTGAATACATTTAGCAGCAATTGATCCTAAATGAGTTTGCTGATGGAAACTATACGGATGTACATGATAATGGAACACGTAAGGAAATAACCTGTCATACAAATGGGGATTTAATTTTTTTCCCTTGAGACAAGGTACTTCACAATGGCCCTTGACCCAAAGGCTAGAGGTATCAACCTTGGTTTTGATATTTCGGATCAGTAATTTCACTAATTCCACCAAAATGAGATAAAACACTAATATCCATTGTCACTCGGTTATTAAAAACCTAAAGTAGCAGAAATACCAAATTATTATCAACAGCATAGCTATACAGCAGAATCTCTAACGGGTAGGAGCAACCCACCGTGTTGTTGTTACTCTGCCGTGGGCGACCTCGCCGCCTCCCGCCGCCTACGGCTTCAGCGTGGCTACAGGAGGAGCACTGCGTGGTGCTGGCAAGCGCGCCGGTGAGGGCGCGTGGAGCGTTCCAGGCGCAGGAGAGCACGCTGCATTCGTAGGGCCTCCCAGCTCCGCCGCCCCCCTTCCACAAGGCCCTGCACGAGCTCGCGAACTCCAGCGACGACGCTGCACGACAGGAACAAAACAAAAACAAAAAATCAGGCTCCGAAAGCAGAATTCTCCCCTCAAAAACCTAAGGCGAGGCAACGGGAGAGGCTTAACCGAATTGCAGGTTTAACGAGGAGTCGGGGCCTACCAGACAGAGCGGCCGTCGGGGGTTGCATGGCGCGGCGGCGGCCAGTCTCATCGGCGGCGCCGCGGGCGGCGAAAGGGGGCCCTCTTCGTGGACCCGGGCTCCGGCAGGGCGCGAATTGGGCGAAACTCGGCGAGCGGTGGAGAGCGAGAGGGGGTTTGCCGATGGGGAGGAGGAGGAGGGAGGAGGCGAGACGGGGAAGAAGAAGGGATAACAGGGGACGGAGGCCACACAAATGGCCGCGGCCGTGGTGAAGTAAAATAGGGCTCAACACAAAGTTAGGCTTAAGAATGGTATCAGAAAAATAAATCCAACTTACAGCTTACATATTTTGACCACAGTATTATTTTCATACAAATATAAATCGATATTCTCGACTAGGTGGATAAGATTCAAGTAGTATACATGATATAAACAAGTAGACACTTTCTTACACCCCCAATTAGTATGTGCTTACAGTATTACAATGAAATGGAAACCGAAATGCAGAACACATAAGCAATCACAAAAGGATGTGTTCGTCAGGTATCCTATGCTAGACATGTGGCTTCCTGCATCTATCCTCAAGCAGTGGAATCTACAACTTCTGCCGGCTGGGAGAAAGGAACAAATTCAACAGCCAAGGTCTTTCAGTATCTGATCCCCTTTGCGACCTCAAAGAAATGGGCAACATTTTCCTCGGGAGTCCCCACCTTAATGCCATGACCAAGGTTCAACACATGTCCTTCACTACCAGCCTTCTGCACGGTGTCGTAAATCCGCTTGGTTATGAACTCTTTGGATCCAAAAAGAACACCAGGGTCCACATTTCCTTGAACTGCTATGTTGGATCCCAATCGTTTCCTACCCTCGGCCATATCAACCGTCCAGTCCAAACTAACAACATCAACACCTGTCAACGGAAGCCTTTCCAGCAATCCACCAGATCCGCTTGCATATAATATCAGAGGTAAGTCAGGATGTGTTTCCTTAACAGAATCCACGATTTGCTTAAGATATGGCAAGCTGAATTCCTCAAAATCAACTGGACTGAGTTCTGTAGCCCACGAGTCAAAAATTTGGACAGCCTGGGCGCCATTGTCAGCTTGGTATTTAATGTAGCTAGCCATGGAAGTTGTAAACTTCTGTAGCAAATTATGTAGAATCTACAAGAAACAGAGAGCAGCGATCAAGGTCAATATTATTTTCACAAGAGCGCACGACATCAGAGAAGGTTAGAAGGAAAGGGAACATAATCCAACTGCATATCTCTGATTTCATTCACTGAACAATAAATAAGATTAATGAATAATGACAACAGATTTTACATATGACCCATGCTAATAAAATATAATGCTGTGATTTGCAGTGCTTTGCCATATAATTATATAAGTCAACTAAAATATTACGAGATTGCTAACAGCATAGCACTATCAGTAAGTCGACTAAAAAAGGCACTATCAGCAAGTTTCAACCTATTAGGCACTGGGATAGTTTCGAAGGAAGAAATAATAAATTGCCTCCGAAGGAAGAAAATGCGTTGTGCAAAATATTGATTAGAACTAGGATTGTTTGCAATACCGCTGGTTCTGCGAAGGCCATTCTCTTAATCTTCGAGAAATTCTTGGATGAACCTCCCTCCACGCAATAAGATGCCAAGGTAAAGGGGGCTCCAACAAAACCAAGCACAGCAGCTTCATTCTTAACCTGAGAAGAAAACAGTGGAATCCCCCTGTTAAAATGATTGTTACTGCTAAAACAACAGCAGAGACAAGCACGCATAGCCTCACACTCTTTAAGGAACATATTCTATTAGTTTAAACAGTCAATAAATATTGAAACTGTTCCAATTATAATAATTACCATGATAGTTACAGCTCCAAAATTGTGTCGTTAATAAATAATCTAACTGAATATAATGAAAATGTTATTTAAAAAACCATTGCGATATCGAGCACTTGTCATGACAAATAACATTCTTACCCATTACTGGATGTGTGATTGTGCAATTGTACAGATTCAGAAAGTAATGGTACTCCCTCCGTTTTTGTATACAAGGCCACTTTGTTTTTCGTGTCAAACTTTGACTTATAATTTTGGTAAAAACAAAATATGGGTTATATGTCATAAAAAATATATCAGAAAATTCTTTGAAATGTGCATCCATTCATCCAATGACATACTTTTTATGGCATATAACTCACATTTTGTTGGTAAAATTAATGGTCAAAGTTAGACATATAAATATTAAGTGGCCTTGTATAAAAAAAACGGGGGGAGTATAAAAATACAGAAGAAGCCTATTGCCATGGAGAAGATGACACTCTATAGCCTAAAGACTCTCGGTAGGCAAGTCTCCGAAAGTACAGAATGTACCTAAAGTATCTAAAAGTTGTTTACGGATTGAGGCTGACCAAGTAGAGGTACAATGGGTAACTTAATTATCAGATAATGTTATAGCGTCTAAAATGTGGAGTTGCAATGAAGCCATGAAACCCGTGCAAAAGCATGCACGTGAGCTTCTCAGATTCAGTGATTACACTATCATGATTCAACTTATCTACAATATTGTAATGACTCTGAAAAGCTCCAAGTAATGCAACATTGAGAAGTTGATACAGCTAGTTAGCAACTTGATAATTGATCTATTAGAATGTCACACTTTGAAGAAGGAAGGTGTAGACGGACCATAAAAGTGTAAAATTACATGTTGCTGTCCGAGTATCCGAGAATGCATTTGAAAGAAACACCTATTTCAAATTCCCATGCCTGACCTCTGAAGAGTATACTAACCTCTCCTCGCAGCAAATTTAAAGCCTGTCCTACATAAGGGACCCACTCCTCTGGAACGAATTCCCTGACTTCGTTCACAGCCGCTGCTGTTCTTAAGGGATCATATATCACTGGACCTTTTCCTTTCACAATGTCAAAAGGTATATTCATCCCAGGAAGTGGAGTAAGGATATCTGAGAACAAGATAACCTAGGAAAGGCAAATGACAAAAAACAAACAAGAAACTGCGTCAATAATTGAACATCAGATACTGGCAACATCTCAAGTCATGTAAGCCTTTGAGACTTGCAAAAGAGAAATTTGAAAAAACATACAGAAAGGGCCAAAGTCCACGGCTTACTCCATCAGGCTTGAAAACCTTCCATGGCTGCAGAGAGATCTCAACAACAAGGTCAACATTTTCTGATCTTTCACGGAACAAAGGATATTTCTCGCAGAGATTTTGATAGCTCTGTTACAAAAATCAAAATGCCAACATGTTAAGGAAAGAAGGGCTCTCTTTTCTTGGTACAGAAGAAAAACAGCCCAACGAAAAGAGTCATTATTCAAACAAGAAACAGCCTAGCTCACTGTCTCTCTAGTGGTAACAACCATGCGGTCCAACAAAATACATTCTGCTGTCCAACAACTTGCTCTGTCTTTTATGAACAGAACTGTAAATAAAATCGTTCTGGTGGATTTGAAAATAGGATACACCAGGAATGGTCACTAGTTCTACATTGTGCAGATAGTTATGCCAGCCTATGGTTACCTTACCTAGTCCAGATCTCTCACGCCCTATTATACTAGGAGTATTTAGTAATCTAGTTTACAACCATGTCTTATCTTGTTATAGTTCTATGAATTTCTCAGGCTCAATTTTAACTGAAACCATAATAACTTCAAGTAATTTAAATTCGCTCTGTCCAGTTGCATCTTATTGACTCTCTTTCTCTAACTGATCTCGACTTTTATTTCTCTAATATAATTGCAGGCCTGAGTGCTAATTGGGAAATGCTTGTGAAGAGAATAAGTGGTGTTTCAGATCATGTTGTTATTCAGAGTGAACCTGCCTTCATGTACCTCCCGGCCTGCCTCATGAGCCAGACAGGCGGCCTCTCCACCTTCTTCCCCTTGATTGCGCTCACCAGCAGCGGTTCCTCCGCCGTCCCGGCCACAGCCGCCTCCGCGACAGCCTCTGAAACACCCCCAGTCAAAATAAACCCTACACGCTTACATCTCCCATAAAAATCTTGTGCCAAACCGCCGAATTGGTGAGCAGAGGAGGGGGCAGCTCACCTCCGACGGCGCTGCAGCGGACGGAGGGGAGCGGCTGGCGGGCGGGGCCGGCGCGGGTTGTCTTGCGGAGGAGGGAAGTGGACGGCAGCGAGAGGGGCGGGCAGGCGGTCGCCATTGGGGCTGGTGGGGCGAGCCGCGGAGTGGGAAGGCGACGACCTCGGCTCCGGGGGGAGTCGAAGCAGATGGGGGTGCGATGAGAAATCGGGATTTGGGATGAGATGTCTGCTTACGCGGATAATAGTGTGGGCGAGCCGCTGCGATTGGTGTCTCGGATCTCCAGATGGGCCACTCCAGTCCACTCGGTGCTACTATTTTTGCGTCGGCTAAATTTCGTGTTTTGAGCCTTTTCTGAAACCTATTTAAAATTTGACCCTAATTTAAATTTTTTTTTAAGATCTGATCCTTTTACTACCGTCACGGACCATGGCGGTAGGGTATAACAGCCTACCGCTAAGGTCCCTGGCGGTAGGGTTGCATGCCCTACTGCCAAAAACCTCTTAAGTATTGAACACAGTGTGTGCTCATGCCTACCACCAAGCACCTTAGCGATAGGGTTGTGCAGGCTACCGCCAGCCCGGTTGGCGGTAGCGATGTTTCCTACCGCCAAAGTCCCTGGCGGTAGCAAAAGGTCAGATCTCGAAAAAAATTTAAACTAGGGTCAAATCTCGAATAGGTTTCAGAAAAAGATCAAAACACGAAAATGTGCCTCGTCCCACCTCAGGCCAAACAGCCCGCGTGTTGTTAAAAAAAAATAAAAAAATATGTGTCTTTATACCGTGGAATGGTGGATGAGTATATCTGAATCTTTATGATATAAATAAGGCACGTATTACCGTGCAGCTACCTCAACATAGCATCAGATTGTCAAGAGGTGATCAAAGGCATCTGGGAGGGTGTCGGTGAATCGCATGAAGGAATTATTAGGAAGATTCACCGGAAGAAATTTTCTTTTGCTTCTTGTAATTTCGTTCATGAGTTTTGAGCTAACAATTATGAAGCCCATAAAATAGCTAGGCAAGGTACTCTTCTTCCAGCAGGAAGATATACCCCACGACGTCCTGGTAATTCCCATGAATATTGTGACTGATTAATAAAGCCTGGCTATTTTTACTCCAAGAAAAATGTATTACCGTGCAAAAAAAGTACTAAAATTTTGAACCAAAATTTATATCTGTTTCACAAAATAATCATAATTTCCTAATCCTATTGCCCAAACAATCTCAAGTTTCCCAAGTTAGGGCCTCTTTGATTCGTAGTATTTTGAAAACGTAGGAATAGAAAAAGTATAGGGTTGGAATGGCATGCCCACTTGAATCCTATAGGATTAACAATGAGTGTTTGATGGCACGGAAAAAACAAAGGAATCGTAAAAAGAGGTTGGGGTGGATGTTAGATTTTCTATGAAATGTAATACAAAAGATTCCATAGGATAAATTCATATGGGATTCAATCCTATGAATCAAATGACCAACATAGGAAAAAAAATCCCAAGGATTTCAATTCTTCAGAAATCCTATAAAATTCCATTGAATCAAAGGAGCCCTTAGTATTGGAAACGTGAAGTATTTACCGAAATCTTTCAAGATGTTTCTAAAATAAACAAAATTTAAACCAAAATTTAGAATACTCCCGCAAAATTGCCATTAACTTCCAATTATGTTGTCCAAATAAGCTCAAACTTTTCTAGATTACTACAGAGTGGCCATGGGCATTCAGTTAGTATTGTTTGGTAAAATATGGTTTTGATAATTTTAATTCATACTGTATGAAATAAATCTACAGTTCGGTTTCGGTAAGGTCCAACTATTTTGGTATGGTTTCCATAAATACCATACTAACCAAAGTTTACGTGAATTTAAGAATAACAACACGACTAGACATGACAAAATTAGGAAATTGACATCAAAAAACAAGTTGCGGGGCAACATCATGTAGATCACATCTAATGAATTGTACCTAATACTACACCAGGCTACAAGTAGAACCTTAATGTAAGTTTTATCATGTTTGACATGGTTTGTACGTCTGTTGAAATTTTATAATAAGTCATGATCCTTTTCGCAAAGAAAAAATTAGCAGTCAATCACTAATCACTGAATTAGGTACTGCAGTACTCGTTCATACGTACAAAAGGGGCTAAACCACTCATGTGCTAGTAATTTTATTACTCATGGGTAGGGTATCAATAGGCTTTTATGAGTCATGTGTGTTTCTCGTGCAACACAGAGAGACAGACCCATATTGGAAGGATCATTCTGGGCTATTTGGTTAGGCTGGCTACCGGCATTGTGTGAGAAGTGTGGTGAGGGAGTCCTGGATTAGGGGTCCTCGGACAGCCAGACTATATCCTTCGGCCGGACTGTTGGATTATGAAGATACAAGATTGAAGACTTCGTCCCGTGTCCGGGTGGGACTCTCCTTTGCGTGGAAGGCAAGCTTGGTAATTCGGATATGTAGATCTCCTCCCTTGTAACTGACTCGAGGTAACCCTAGCCCCCTCCGGTGTCTATATAAACCGGAGGGTTTAGTCCGTAGAAAAACAACAATCATAATCATAGGCTAGCTTCTAGGGTTTAGCCTCTACGATCTCGTGGTAGATCAACTCTTGTAATACTCATATCATCAAGATCAATCAGGCAGGAAGTAGGGTATTACCTTCATCGAGAGGGCCCGAACCTGGGTAAACATTGGTGCTTTCATTGAGAGTTCCACTGTGTCGTCACCATAAGGTTTGATGGCTCCTTCGATCATCGGCAACGATGCGATCCAGGGTGAGGTTTTTCTCCCCGGACAGATCTTTGTATTCGGCGGCTTCATACTGCTGGCCAACTCGCTTGGCCGTCTGGAACAGATCAAGAGCTACGCCCCTGGCCATCAGGTCAGGTTTGGAAGCTTGAACTATACTACCGACATCCGCGGAGACTTGATCTTCAATGGATTCGAGCCCATGTCAGGTGTGCCGCACAGTCACGACGAGCATGACTTAGCTCTGCCGCCGGACGGTGTTCGAGAGATCACACCTGTGGCAACTCCGGCCCTCAATCCGGAGCAGATCGTGCCATCCAAGGACGGGTGGATGGACCCCGCCACGGAGGCCGCACACCCAGCGGCGATAGAGCCAAATACTGACTTCACCTCCTATGAGACCCGTGTTGCCGGACCCTTGGATTCGTCCTCGGCCACAGGCTCCGAACCACCTGCATTCGTGCCTATCGAATCTAATTGGGCACCGATCATGAAGTTTACCTCCGCGGATATCTTTCAGCACTCGCCCTTGGGCGACGTGCTAAATTCATTGAGGTCTCTCTCCTTGTCAGGAGGCCCTTGGCCGAACTATGTCCGGCTTGAGTGGGAAGCGGGCGATGAAGAAATTCATTCCCCACCCACCACCCACTTAATAGCCATTGTCGACGACTTAACCGCCATGCTTGATTTCGGCTCCGAAGACATCGACGGTATGGACGACGATGCAGGAGAAGAACAGGAACCACCGCCCACAGGGCGCTGGACAGCCACCTCATCATATGATATATACATGGTGGACACCCCCAAAGAAAGCGATGGCAATAAGGCAACAGAGGATAATCCCCTCGAGAAGCAACCTAAGCAACGGCGTCATCAGTGTCGCTCTAAGCCCTGCCATAGCAAAAGCAGCGATACCGGCACAAGAGACAATAACGCTGCGGACAGTGCCGAAGACGAAGACAATCCCCTCCAGCCAGACTTCGAGTGGGAGAATGGGCAAGCTAGCCCTAAGGAACAGGCGACAGACGGAGAATCAGAGGATGTCAAAGCAGGACATACAAGATCGATCTACGGATCACGGGGGCGCGCCCCAACGCGTTACGACGACCGTCACGCCGGATATACTAAAAGCAAATCTGGCCGGGCCGAATATAGCAGACAAGACTCGTATGAACTGCGTCGTGATATAGCCCGGCACAGAGGCGCCGCACACCCCCTATGCTTCACTAATGAAGTAATGGATCACGAATTCCCAGAAGGTTTTAAACCCGTGAATACTGAATCATGTGATGGCACAATAGACCCCACGGTATGGATCGAAGATTTCCTCCTTCACATCCACATGGCCCGCGGTGATGATCTACATGCCATCAAGTACCTCCCATTAAAACTCAAAGGACCTGCTCGGCATTGGCTCAATAGCCTGCCAGCAAACTCCATTGGCAATTGGGAGAATTTGGAGGACGCATTCCTTGACAACTTCTAGGGCACTTATGTGCGACCACCAGATGCCGATGACTTGATTCACATAACCCAACAGCCAGGGGAATCAGCCAGGAAATTCTGGACTCAGTTCCTAACTAAAAAGAACCAAATCGTTGACTTTCTGGATGCCGAGGCCTTAGCGGCATTTAAGCATAACATCCGTGACGAGTGGCTCGCCCGACACCTCGGCCAAGAAAAGCCGAAGTCCATGGCAGCCCTCACGACACTCATGACCCGCTTTTGTGTAGGCGAGGATAGCTGGCTGGCCCGTAGCAACAACACATCAAGAAACCCTGGCAATTCAGATGCCAAAGATAGCAACGGCAGGCCACGTCGCAACAGACACAAACGCCGTAACAATGGTGACAACGCCGAAGACACGACAGTTAATGCCGGATTCAGTGGCTCTAAATCTGGTCAGCGGAAAAAGCCGTTCAAAAGAAGCAATCCGGGCCCGTCCAACTTGGACCGCATACTCGATCGTTCATGTCAAATTCACGGCACCCCCAATAAACCAGCCAACCACACCAACAGAGAATGCTGGGTGTTCAAACAGGCCGGCAAGTTGGATGCCGAAAACAAGGAAAATGGGCTGCATAGCGACGACGAGGAGGACCCCCGGCCGCCGAACATAGGAGGACAGAAGAAATCCCCCCCAAGTGAAAACGGTAAACATGATATACACAACCCATATTCCCAAGCGGGAACGGAAGCATGCACCGAGGGATGTATATGCGATGGAGCCAGTCACCCCAAAGTTCAACCCATGGTCTTCTTGTCCGATCACCTTCGATCGCCGGGACCACCCCACCAGTATCCGTAATGGCGGTTCTGCCGCATTGGTCCTTGACCCCATCATTGACGGATTTCACCTCACTCGAGTCCTTATGGACGGTGGCAGCAGCCTGAACTTGCTTTATCAGGATACAGTGCGCAAAATGGGTATAGACCCCTCGAGGATCAAACCCACCAAAACCACCTTTAAAGGTGTCATCTCGAATGTAGAGGCCTGTTGCACAGGCTCAATAACACTGGAAGTAGTCTTCGGATCTCCGGACAACTTCCGAAGCGAGGAGTTAATCTTCGATATCGTCCCCTTCCGTAGTGGCTATCATGCACTGCTCGGACGAACCACATTTGCGAGATTCAATGCGGTACCGCATTATGCATACCTCAAGCTCAAAATGCTAGGACCTTGCGGGGTTATAACAGTTAATGGAAACACAGAACACTCGCTCCGCACGGAGGAGCACACTGCGGCCCTCGCAGCAGAAGCGCAAAGCAGCCTTATGAGGCAAACCGCCAATTCGGCGAAAAAGACCCCGGACACCTTCAAGCGAGTCCGGAGTACCCTGCAAGAGGATCGCCAGGCACGTTTAGAGCTCGCCTAGCAATTCGGCCTCCATCCTAGTCCCAGTCAAGCGGCGAAATTTGCGCCACGCGTACATAATTACGCACTCAAGGAAGCAAGAAGCTTTGAAGTACAAGGGAATCCTTAGGTGGTCTCTGATAACGATCGATATACCTGTTTTGCATACCCACACGCAACTTGACCTTGGATAGGACATGTCAAATAGTCCTGTTTTTTACTTATTAAACTACATGTATGCATACGCTTTGACGTATCATTTAAATAACAATGTACATCATCAGCTCATTATTGCATTCCTTTATCTTTTTTTCCCTGTCTGCTTACTTACGATAAGTCGCACCCGCACATTCTGATACGACCAGTGCGCCAGGGGCTTCAGTATACCCCATAACACGGCATGAAAAGTCCGAACACTTTTGACAGTGCGGCACCCCAAACTTATAGCATTATATGCATCAGCTCCGAATCATGTCTTGGGTCAATAGTTGGGTTTGCCCGGCTCCCATGTTTTGGTACCTTACGTTCCGCTATATCGGCTAAGGTAGCACTAGGAGAACTACTGCGATTGTGTCCCGGTTCTTCCGGACAAGCACCTCAGTAAAGAAAGCCGAAAACTGACTGTCATGATGCGGCGAGAGCTGGTCGCTGTTCGAGAGGTCTCAAATCCTTAAAGATTTTTTCCGCTTCGGGCGAGGAGTCAGCCTTGTCCGATTTAGGCGTACATAGCACCCCAAGTTCGGCCTTCCGAATACTAGGGGCTTCGCCAAAATTTAAAATTATAGACTTCTATGGCTAAGTGAGAGTGATAAAGCTTTATAGTCTGATTGCCTGGTTCGTTGTGCCGAACACCTCCTTCGAAGGACCCAAAACTGGGATAAAGAGTGATCAGGTTTATCCCGAACACCTCAGTACTAGTTACATGGGGGTAGAAGCCGACGAGTGGCCAACTCTCAAATTTTATAAATGGCCACACAAAAGGTAATATTTTAAATCAACAAGCGTTACATAGCGCACATGAACTTGTTTCACATTACAGGATCACATGAGTACATTCATTCAAATATTACATCCTTAGCACATTCCTCTGCCACAAGGCGAGCACCCTTCAGGACACTGTCATAATACTTTTCGGGGTGGCGATGCTCCTTGCCCTCCGACGGCCCCTCCTTCATCAGCTTTTCGGCGTCCATCTTCGCCCAGTGCACTTTTGCCCGGGCAAAAGCCCTGCGCGCACCCTCAATGCAGATGGACCGCTTTATGATTTCAAACCATGGGAAGGCGTTCACAAGCCGCCTTATCAGGCCGAAATAGCTGCCAGGCAGGGGCTCGCCAGGCCACATCCGGACTATGAGGCCCTTCACGGCCAGTTCGGTCGCCTTGTGAAGCTCGACCAGTTGCTTCAACTGGTCGCTCAAGGGCATCGGATGTTCAGTCCCAGTATACTGAGACCAGAACAACCTCTCCGTCGAGCTCCCTTCCCCGACCCGGTAGAACTCCGCGGCATCTGACACACTACTGGGTAGATCTGCGAACGCTCCTAGAGAGCTCCGAATTCGGGTAAGTAAAAGGAAAGTTTCCTTCATATGCTTGCTTTGCATAATGAATGCCTTACCCGCCGCTATCTTCCTAACCGCATCAATTTCCTGGAGGGCCTTTTGGGCTTCTGCCTTGGCATTTTGTGCGTTCTCGAGGGCCTTCGCAAGCTCGGACCCTTGCGTCCTAGAGTCACGCTCCAAAGACTCGTACTTCTTGACAAACTCCTGGAGCTCTTGCTGAACCTCGCCGACTCGGGCCTCTTGCTTCTCGCGCTCGGCGCGCTCCTTGGCCGCTTTGGCTTCGGCCTCGGACAACGCCTTCTTCAAGGTCGCCACTTCGGTCGTGGCCCCTAGCAAAATTCATGACGATCCTGTGATCTAACAACCAGTTTCCTTTTTTATCAATAAACAGACGAGGTATCACTTACCTTTGTTCTCTTCGAGCTGCCTCTTGGTAAGGCCGAGCTCTTCCTCGGACCGCTCAAGGTCCCGCTTCAGTGTCGAGACCTCCGCCGTGTGAGCGGCAGCGGCCAGCAGTGAAGCCTGCTTATTCACATAGACATATTCTGATTAGACTCCTGTGATTATTATTTGATCCTCAGTTCGGCCTTTCTTCCGAACACCAAACAGAGCATCAGAGGCTACTGTCTATGATGTAACATTTTCTCATAATTTGATTACTTACCTCAAAGTCTGTTAGGAGTCTGGCACAGGCTTCAGTCAGTCCACTTTTGGCGGACTGAACCTTCTTGACCACCACACTCATGATAGTGCGGTGCTCTTCGTCAATGGAAGAGCCGCAAAGCGCTTCCGGCAAATTGTCTGATGCCCCTGGATGGACAGAGGCCATCGGCACAGACTTGCTGCCCCCGGCATTAGAGCCCATGGGAGTCTTGCCCCTCGTGCGCCCAGCGTCCGGAATGTCGCCTTGGGGCGCTTCCGGAGCTGTCTCCCCTTGGTTCAGTACCCTTTGAGACAGCACCTCGACGTCATCAGTAGGGCGGGGGGAGGAGGCGGTCGAGAGTGAATTGTTGTTCATCTCCGACGAGCCCAAAGACTCATCTGAAGAGGATACGTCGATACGGGCTTTGGAGGGGCTGCATGATCATGTTCGGCATAATAAGAAGTAATAAAATAAAACATACCAAGAACTATTATGGTATCCGGATACTTACGACTTCTCCAGGGGCTTGTCCCTGGGTAACCCTCCTCGTCGCTAAAAGCGGCCGCCGTGGAGCAGTCCGGAAGGAGAGTCCTTCCCTTCTTGGACCCTTCGGCTTCCCCTAACGGGGCGACCTTACTTTTCTTGTCTCCCCCGGCTGGGGGGGGGGAGAACTTTCCTCTTCCTCCTCCTCGTTTTCGTGGGAGGAGGGCACCTCGGTGTTATCGGACGATGAGTCCGATACGACCTTGCGCCGGAGACCTTTCCTGGTCCCCGTGGTCTTATTCTTGGCCTTCTTCTCCGACGCCTCATAGGGCGCCGGAACCAGCATCTCCGTTAATAGAGCCCTTGCTGGATCCTCGGGCAGTGGGTCTGGAACAATCGATCTGATCCGCTATCGCGACCCATTCTTGTTAAATGGCGTGGAGGCTTAGATCCCCCACATGATTATACTGGGGAAATAAACGTCTTATGAGATATAAGGAGCTTACCGGATTGGCAGGGCGCTTTGCGCTGAGTCCGCGATCCTTGGTAAGGGGAGGAGGTACCTCAGCGGACTTGAACAACACCCTCCAGATGTCCTGGTGTGTCGTGTCAAAGAGCTCTCGCAGTGTCTGGTGCTTAGCCGGGCCGAACTCCCACATATTGAATGCCCGTCTTTGACACGGGAGGATCCGGCGGAAGAGCATGACCTGGACCACGTTGACAAGCTTGATTTTCTTGCTTATAATATTTTTAACACAGTTCTGGAGTCCGGTTAGCTCCATCGATGAACCCCAGGATAGGCCCTTTCTCTTTCCAGGAGGTGAGCCGCATGGGGATGCCGGATCGAAATTCGGGGGCTGCCACGCGGCTCGGTGATGTAGAACCACCCCGATTGCCACCCCTTCACTGTCTCCACATAGGAGCCTTTGAGCTAGGTGACGTTAGGCATTTTTCCCACCATGGTGCCTCCGCACTCCGCTTGTTGGCCGACCACCACCTTCGGTTTAACGTTGAAGGTCTTCAGCCACAGGTCGAAGTGGGGCTTGATGCGGAGGAAGGCCTCGCACACGACGATAAACGCCGAGATGTTGAGGATGAAATTGGGGGCCAGATCATGGAAGTCCAGCCCGTAGTAGAACATGAGCCCGCGAACAAATGGGTGGAGGGGAAATCCCAGCCCGCGGACGAAATGGGTAAGGAATACAACCCTTTCGTGGGGTTCGGGGGTAGGGACGATCTGCCCCGCATCTGGGAGCCGGTGCGCGATATCTGCGGCCAGGTATCCGGCTCACCGGAGCTTCGTAATGTTCTCCTCCGTAACAGAGGAGACCATCCACTTGCCTCCTGCTCCGGACATGTTTGGAGTGGTTTTGCGGAGAAAATGCGAACTTGGGCGCTGGAGCACGAGTGCGCAAGAATGGATGGGCAGGGAAGAAGAAGGCGTGGGTGAAAAGGAGGAGTCCTTGTCCCTTTATAAGGGCGGAAGAAACTATGCGCCTCCCCACCTGCCTGGTAAACTCGCTTGTTCCCCAAGTGTCGTGATTAATGGCGCGGTTGGGTTACCCACACCCGTATTGATGAGAATCCCGTGATAAGGGGACACGATCTCTGCTTCGACAAGACGTGCCAAGAAAACCGCCTCGCAATATGTGCAATAGCTGGTTGAGAAAGACGGTTCAAATAATGACCGGGCCACGGCGTGATGTCAGCAGATTAGATTTGTAGAAATATTATACTCTCTACGGTGGTATGTGGAATTTGTTTTGGAGAGCCGGACACTATCCTTGTGTTTGAAATCTTCTATGGAGTATTCAGAGGAAGAACCCGCCTTGCAATGCCGAAGACAATCTGCGCGTCAGACTCATCGTCATTGAAGCCTGGTTCAGGGGCTACTGAGGGAGTCCTGGATTAGGGGGTCCTCGGACAGCCGGACTATATCCTTCGGCCGGACTGTTGGATTATGAAGATACAAGATTGAAGACTTCGTCACGTGTCCGGGTGGGACTCTCCTTTGCATGGAAGGCAAGCTTGGAAATTCGGATATGTAGATCTCCTCCCTTGTAACTGACTCGGGGTAACCCTAGCCCCCTCCGGTGTCTATATAAACCGGAGGGTTTAGTCCGTAGAAAAACAACAATCATAATCATAGGCTAGCTTCTAGGGTTTAGCCTCTACGATCTCATGGTAGATCAACTCTTGTAATACTCATATCATCAGGATCAATCAAGCAAGAAGTAGGGTATTACCTCCATCGAGGGGGCCCGGACATGGGTAAACATTGTGTCCCCTGCCTCCTGTTACCATCCGCCTTAGACGCACATTTCGGGACCCCCTACCCGAGATCCGCCGGTTTTGACACCGACATGTGGTGTGAGGACATGGACGAGAGTCGTGGGTAACTGAAGCATTTTGGTGATTTCAAACGTATATGGGCTAGGGCCTGAGGAGCTGGGTTGGACCAGACTAGTAATACTAAAAGAATTTGGTTGTTGAGGAGCAGGCTTCAGCGTGTTGAAGCTTGCCCGGTAGACTCGCTTATGGGTTCAAGTACACTAATATCTATAATATGTCTTAATTTTTTTTTACAAATAGGAATAAAACTAAGCTTGCAATAAAAAAGTTGGTTGGTGGAGTGGGAATATCGGTGTGGGAAGGTTGTAGCTAGTGGCTCAGATAAGATCCAAGTGCCATGCCAAAAAAATATTGACAGACCATTGTTTGTGAACACGAAATAATTTTTTTGCAAGGTAGGTAAGTGATATTTACCGTTTTCCAAAAGGAGCAGTTTGAGGTTTTTTCGGCAATGGCATGGGAGCAGTGTGTGTGGTATTACTGAATCCAAGGTAAATCTAGGTTTGGGGAGTTTAAAAGCAAATTTTGTTAGTAGGTAGTTATTTTTGAGAAGCAAGTTTTTGATGCCAAGACCACCACCAATTTTTGGTTTACAAAAAAAATCCAAACAATTAAGACACTGGGGTCCATACATGTATTCTCGTTGGTCCGGAAAAGGTCCCATGAATCACATCTAACTCTTCAATAAGTTTTATTTGAGATGGAACCAACATGAATTAGATGGCAACTGAGTCTAGGACTACCAAAAGTAGGGAAAAGAGAGTACCTCTGGGTAGTAGGCCAACGTCCAGACAGGTCTTCGTGTGAGTGGTAGAAAGGTGGAGGAGGAAGTTTGTGGTCGGAGAGGGGCATCCAAAGATAGGTTCGGGGGAAAGAGGAAACCACACACCTAAGGGGTACTGGCAATGGGGAGGGCTTCATCATGTGAGATGTGTATGAAGGAAATATGCCCTAGAGGCAATAATAAAGTTGTTATTTTATATTTCCATATATCATGATAAATGTTTATTATTCATGCTAGAATTGTATTAACCGGAAACTTGATACATGTGTGGATACATAGACAAAACATCGTGTCCCTAGTGAGCCTCTACTTGACTAGCTCGTTGATCAGAGATGGTTAATGTTTCCTAACTATGGACATGAGTTGTCATTTGATAACAAGATCACATCATTAGGAGAATGATGTGATGGACATGACCCATTCATTAGCTTAGCATATTGATCGTTTAGTTTTATTGCTATTGCTTTATTCATGTCATATACATATTCCTATGACTATGAGATTAAGCAACTCCCGGATACTAGAGGAATACCTTGTGTGCTATTGATGTCTACTATGCAACTTTATCCTTGTAGACGTTGTTGGGCCTCCAAGTGTAGAGTTTTGTAAGACAGCAGCAAATTTCCCTCAAGTGGATGACCTAAGGTTTATCAATCCGTGGGAGGCGTAGGATGAAGATGGTCTCTCTCAGACAACCCTGCAAGCAAATAACAAAGAGTCTCTTGTGTCCCCAACACACCCAATACAATGGTAAATTGTATAGGTGCACTAGTTCGGCGAAGAGATGGTAATACAAGTGCAATATGGATGGTAGATATAGGTTTTTGTAATCTGAAAATATAAAAACAGCAAGGTAACTAGTAGTAAAAGTGAGCAAAAACGGTATTGCAATGCTTAGAAACAAGGCCTAGGGTTCATACTTTCACTAGTGCAAGTTCTCTCAACAATGATAATATAATTTGATCATATGACAATCCCTCAACATGCAACAAAGAGTCACTCCAAAGTCACCAATAGCGGAGAACAAACAGAGAGATTATTGTAGGGTACGAAACCACCTCAAAGTTATTCTTTCTGATCGATCTATTGGGCTATTCCTATAAGTGTCACAAACAATCCTAGAGTTCGTACCAAAACCCTAATGTCACCTTGATACTCCAATGTCACCACAAGTATCCATGGGTTTGATTCTACGATATGCATCACACAATCTTAGATTCATCTATTGAAACCAGCAAAAAGAACTTCAAAGAGTGCCCCAAAGTTTCTACCGAAGAGTCAAGACGAAAACGTGTGCCAACCCCTATGCATAAGTTCACAAGGTCATAGAACCCGCAAGTTGATCACCAAAACATACATCAAGTAGATCACGTGAATATCTCATTGTCACCACAGATAAGCACATGCAAGACATACATCAAGTGTTCTCAAATCCTTAAAGACTCAATCCTATAAGATAACTTCAAAGGGAAAATTCAATCCATTACAAGAAGGTAGAGGGGGAGAAACACCATAAGATCCAACTATAATAGCAAAGCTCGCGGTACATCAAGATCGTGCCAAATCAAGAACACGAGAGAGAGAGAGATCAAACACATAGCTACTGGTACATACCCTCAGCCCCGAGGGTGAACTACCCCCTCCTCGTCATGGAGAGCAGCGGGATGATGAAGATGGCCACCGATGATGATTCCCCCTCTGGCAGGATGCCGGATGATACGTCTAAAACGTATCTATAATTTTTGATTGCTCCATGCCATTATAGTATCTATCTTGGATGTTTTATATGCATTTATACGCTATTTTCTATGATTTTTGGGACTAACCTATTAACCCAGAGCCCAGTGCCAGTGTCAGTTTCTATTTTTTTCCTTGTTTTTGAGTTTCGCAGAAACGGAATATCAAACGGAGTTGAGTTGACCTGAAAATTTATGGAGATTATGTTTGGAAACCATAAAAAAATATTGAAATGAAAAGATATCAGAGAAGAGCCATGAGGCGTCCACAAGGGTGGAGGGCGCCCCCTGTTGGGGAACGTAGTAATTTCAAAAAAAATCCTACGCACACACAAGATCATGGTGATGCATAGCAACGAGAGGGGAGAGTATCGTCCACATACCCTTGTAGACCGTAAGCGGAAGCATTATGAGGACGCGGTTGATGTAGTCGTACGTCTTCATGATCCGACCGATCCAAGTACCGAACGCACGGCACCTCCGAGTTCAGCACACGTTCAGCTCGATGACATCCCAAGAACTCCGATCCAGCAGAGCTTCGCGGGAGAGTTCTGTCAACACGACGGTGTGATGATGGTGATGATGTTGCTACCGACGCAGGGCTTCGCCTAAGCACCGCTACGATATGATCGAGGTGGATTATGGTGGAGGGCGGGCACCGCACGCGGCTTGGAACAATCAACTTGTGTGTCTTTGGGTGCCCCCCTGCCCCCGTATATAAAGGAGCAAGGGGGGAGGCCGCCCGACCTTTGTGCGCCCCAAGGAGAAGAGGAATCCTCCTCCTAGTAGGAGTAGGATTCATCCTTTCCTAGTCTACTAGGAAGGGGGAAGGGGGAAGGAAAGAGAGGGAGAGGGAGAGGGAAAGAGGGGGAGCCCCCTCCCCTAGTCCAATTTGGACTCCTCATGGGAGGGGGTGTGCCACCTCCTGGGCTGCAGCCCTCTCTCTCCCCTCAGGCCCACTAAGGTCCAATACTTCCCCGGGGGGTTCCGGTAACCCCTCCGGCACTCCGGTTTTCTCCGAAACCATCTGGAACACTTCCGGTGTCCGAATATAGCCGTCCAATATATCAATCTTTACGTCTCGACCATTTCGAGACTCCTCGTCATGTCCATGATCACATCCGGGACTCCGAACTACCTTCAGTACATCAAAACACATATGCTCATAATACCGATCGTCACTGAACTTTAAGTGTGCGGACCCTACGGGTTCGAAAACTATGTAGACATGACCGAGACTCGTCTCCGGTCAATAACCAATAGTAGAACCTGGATGCTCACATTGGTTCCTACATATTCTACGAAGATCTTTATCGGTCAAACCACATAACAACATACTTTGTTCCCTTTGTCATCGGTATGTTACTTTCCCGAGATTCGATCGTCGGTATCCTCATACCTAGTTCAATCACGTTACTGACAAGTCTATTTACTTGTTCCGTAATACATCATCCCGCAACTAACTCATTAGTCACAATGCTTGCAAGGCTTATAGTGATGTGTATTACCGAGAGGGCCCAGAGTTACCTCTCCGACAATTGGAGTGACAAATCCTAATCTCGATACATGCCAACTCAACAAGTACCATCGGAGACACCTGTAGAGCACCTTTATAATCACCCAGTTACATTGTGATGTTTGGTAGCACACAAAGTGTTCCTCCGGTACTCGGGAGTTGCATAATCTCATAGTCATAGGAACATGTATAAGTCATGAAGAAAGCAATAACAACAAACTAAACGATCATCGTGCTAAGCTAACGGATGGGTCAAGTCAATCACATCATTCTCTAATGATGTGATCCAGTTAATCAAATGACAACTCATGTCTATGGCTAGGAAACTTAACCATCTTTGATTCAACGAGCTAGTCAAGTAGAGGCATACTAGTGACACTCTATTTGTCTATATGTTCACACATATACTAAGTTTCCGGTTAATACAATTCTAGCATGAATAATAAACATTTATCATGATATAAGGAAATAAATAATACCTTTATTATTGCCTCTAGGGCATATTTCCTTCAGTCTCCCACTTGCACTAGAGTCAATAATCTAGTTCACATCTTTATGTGATTAGTTCACATCTCCATGTGACTAATACCCAAAGGGTTTACTAGAGTCAATAATCTAGTTCACATCGCTATGTGATTAACACCCAAAGAGTGATCATGTTTTGCTTGTGAGGGAAGTTTAGCCTACGGGTCTGCAACATTCAGATCCGTATGTATTTCGCAAATTTCTATGTCTACAATGCTCTGCATGGAGCTACTCTAGCTAATTGCTCCCACTTTCAATATGTATCCCGATCGAGACTTAGAGTCATCTAGATCGATGTAAAAATCTTACATCGACGTAACTCTTTACGAAGAACTCTTTTATCACCTCCATAATCGAGAAATATTTCATTAGTCCTCTAAGGATAATTTTGACCGATGTCCAGTGATCTACTCCTAGATCACTATTGTACTCCCTTGCCAGAAAGATGCTAAGGTATACAATAGGACTGGTAAACAACATAGCATACTTTATAGAACCTATGACTGAGGCATAGGGAATGAATTTTCATTCTCTTTCTATTTTCTGTTGTGGTCGGGTTTTGAGTCTTTACTCAACTTCACACCTTGCGTCACAGGCAAGAAGTCCTTCTTTGACTATTCCATTTTGAACTACTTCAAAATCTTGTCAAGGTATGTAGTCATTGAAAAAACTTATCAAGCGTCTTGATCTATCTCTATAGATCTTGATGCTCAATGTGTAAGCAGCTTCATCGAGGTCTTTCTTTGAAAAACTCTTTTCAAACACTCCTTTATGCTTTCCAGAAAATTCTACATTATTTTCGATCAACAATATGCCATTCACATATACTTATCAGAAATGTTGTAGTGCTCCCACTCACTTTCTTGTAAATACAGGCTTCACCGCAAGTCTGTATAAAACCATATGCTTTGATCACTTTATCAAAGCATATATTCCAACTCTGAGATGCTTGCACCAGTCCATAGATGGATCGCTGGAGCTTGCTCACTTTGTTAGTACCTTTAGGATCGACAAAACCTTCTGGTTGCATCATATACAACTCTTCTTTTAAGAAATCCATGAAGGAATACAATTTTGACATCCACTTGCCAGATTTCATAAAATGCGGCAACTACTAACCTGATTCGGATAGACTTTTAAGCATCGATACGAGTGAGAAAATCTCATCGTGGTCAACACCTTGAACTTTTCGAAAACATTTTGTGACAATTCGAGCTTTGTAGATAGTAACACTACTATCAGCGTCCGTCTTCCTCTTGAAGATCCACTTATTCTTAATGACTCATCGATCATCGGGCAAGTCAATCAAAGTCCATACTTTGTTCTCATACATGGATCCCATCTCAGATTTCATGGGCTCAAGCCATTTCGTGGAATTTGGGCTCATCATCGCTTCCTCATAGTTCGTAGGTTCGTCATGGTCAAGTAACATGACATCCAGAACAGGATTATTGTACCACTTTGGTGCGAATCTCACTCTGGTTGACCTACGATGTTCAGTAGTAACTTGATCTGAAGTTACATGATCATCATCATTAGATTCCTCACTAATTGGTGTAGGAGTCACAGGAACAGATTTTTGTGATGAACTACTTTCCAATGAGGGAGTAGGTACAATTACCTCATCAAGTTCTATTTTCCTCCCACTCACTTCTTTCGAGAGAAACTCCTTCTCTAGAAAGTATCCATTCTTATCAACGAATGTCTTGCCTTCGGATTTGTGAAAGAAGGTGTACCCAACTGTCTCCTTTGGGTATCCTATGAAGACACATTTCTACGATTTGGGTTTGAGCTTATCAGGATGAAACTTTTTCACATAAGCATCGCAACCCCAAACTTTAAGAAATGACAACTTTGGTTTCTTGCCAAACCACAGTTCATATGGTGTCGTCTCAACAGATTTAGATGGTGCCCTATTTAACGTGAATGCAGCTGTCTCTAATGCATAACCCCAAAATGATAGTGGTAAATCGGTAAGAGATATCATAGATTGTACCATATCTAATAAAGTACGGTTACGATGTTCGGACACACCATTATGTTGTGGTGTTCCAGGTGGCGTGAGTTGCGAAACTATTCCGAATTGTTTCAAATGAAGACCAAACTCGTAGCTCAAATATTCTCCTCCACGATCAGATCGTAGAAACTTTATTTTCTTGTTATGATGATTTTCCACTTCACTCTGAAATTATTTGAACTTTTCAAATGTTTCAGATTTATGTTTCATCAAGAAGATATACCCATATCTTACTCAAATCATCTATGAAGGTCAGAAAATAATGATACCTGCCGCGAGCCTCAACACTCATCGGACTGCATACATCAGTATGTATTATTTCCAACAAGTCGGTTACTCGCTCCATTGTTCTAGAGAACGGAGTCTTAGTCATCTTGCCCATGAGGCATGGTTCACAAGAATTAACTGATTCATAATCAAGTGATTCCAAAAGCCTATCAGCATGGATTTTCTTCATGCGCTTTACACCAATATGACCTAAACGACAGTGCCACAAATAAGTTGCACTATCATTATTAACTTTGCATCTTTTGGCTTCAATATTATGAATATGTGTATCACAACAATCGAAATTCAATAAACCATTCACCTTGGGTGTATGACCATTGAAGGTTTTATTCATGTAAACAGAACAACAATTATTCTCTGACTTTAAATGAATAGTCGTATTGCAATAAACATGATCAAATCATATTCATGCTTAACGCAAACACCAAATAACATTTATTTTGGTTCAACACTAATCCTGAAAGTATAGGGAGTGTGCGATGATGATCATATCAATCTTGGAACCACTTCCAACACACATCGTCACTTCACCCTTAACTAGTCTCTGTTCATTCTGCAACTCCTGTTTCGAGTTACTAATCTCAGCAACTGAACTAGTATCAAATACTGAGGGGTTGCTATAAACACTAGTAAAGTACACATCAATAACATGTATATCAAATATACCTTTGTTCACTTTGCCATCCTTCTTATCCACCAAATACTTGGGGCAGTTCTGCTTCAAGTGACCAGTCCCTTTGCAGTAGAAGCACTTAGTCTCAGGCTTAGGCCTAGATTTGGGCTTCTTCACTTGAGCAGCAACTTGCTTGCTGTTCTTCTTGAAGTTCCCCTTCTTCCCTTTGCCATTTTCTTGAAACTAGTGGTCTTGTTAACCATCAACACTTGATGCTTTTCTTGATTTCTACCTTCATCGATTTCAACATCATGAAGAGCTTGGGAATCGTTTCCGTTATCCCTTGCATATTATAGTTCATCACGAAGTTCAGTAACTTGGTCATAGTGACTAGAGAACTATGTCAATCACTATCTTACCTGGAAGATTAAATCCAACTTGATTCAAGTGATTGTAGTACTCAAACATTCTGAGCACATGCTTACTAGCTGAGCTATTCTCCTCCATCTTGTAGGCAAAGTTCTTGTCAAAGGTCTCATACCTTTCGACATGGGCATGAGTCTGAAATACTAATTTCAACTCTTGGAACATCTCATATGCTCCGTGGCATTCAAAACGTCTTTGAATCCCCGATTCTAAGCCGTAAAGCATGGTGCACTAAACTATCAAGTAGTCATCATATTGAGCTCACCAAACGTTCACAACGTCTGCATATGCTCCTGCGATCAGTCTGTCACCTAGCGGTGCATCAAGGACATAATTCTTCTGTGCAGCAATGAGGATAATCCTCATATCACAGATCCAATCCGCATCATTGCTACTAACATCTTTTAACTTAGTTTTTCTCTAGGAACATATCAAAATAAATGGGGAGCTACATCGTGAGCTATTGATCTATAACATAGTTATGCAAATACTATTAGGACTAAGTTCATGATAAATTAAAGTTCAATTAATCATATTACTTAAGAACTTCCACTTAGATAGACATCCCTCTAGTCATCTAAATGATCACGTGATCCAAATCAACTAAACCATGTCCGATCATCACATGAGATGGAGTAGTTTTCAATGGTGAACATCACTATGTTGATCATATCTACTATATGATTCATGCTCGACCTTTCGGTCTCCAGTGTTCCGAGGCCATATCTGCATATGCTAGGCTCGTCAAGTTTAACCCGAGTATTCCGCGTGTGCAAAACTGGCTTGCACCCGTTGTATGTGAACGCAGAGCTTATCACACCCGATCATCACGTGGTGTCTCGGCACGACGAACTGTCGCAACGGTGCATACTCAGGGAGAACACTTATACCTTGAAATTTAGTGAGAGATCATCTTATAATGCTACCATCGAACTAAGTAAAATAAGATTCATAAAGGATAAACATCACATGCAATCAAAATATGTGACATGATATGACCATGATCATCTTGCGCCTTTGATATCCATCTCCAAAGTAATGTCATGATCTCTATCGTCACCAGCATGACACCATGATCTCCATCATCTTGATCTCTATCAATGTATCGTAACATGGTCGTCTCGCCAACTATTGCTTTTGCAACTATTGCTATCGCATAGCGATAAAGTAAAGCAATTACATGGCACTTGCATCTTATGCAATAAAGAGACAACCATAAGGCTTATGCTAGTTGCTGATAACTTTAACAAAACATGATCATATCATACAACAATTTATATCGCATCACGTCTTGACCATATCACATCACAACATGCCCTGCAAAAACAAGTTAGACGTCCTCTACTTTGTTGTTGCAAGTTTTACATGGCTGCTATGGGCTAAGCAAGAACCGTTCTTACCTACGCATCAAAAACCACAACGCGATATAGTGATTGCTTTTTGATCTTCAGAAAGAACCCTGTTCATTGAATCCAATTCAACTAAAGCTGGAGAAACAGGCACCCACTAGCCACCTGTGTGCGAAGCACGTCGGTAGAACCAGTCTTGCGTAAGTGTACACGTAATGTCAGTCTGGGCCGCTTCATCCAACAATGCCGCTGAATCAAGAATCAACTAGTGACAACAAGCAATATGTATATACCCACACCCACAACTCCTTTGTGTTCTACTCGTGCATATAACATCTATGCATAAACCTGGCTTGGATGCCACTGTTGGGGAACGAAGTAATTTCAAAAAAAATCCTACGCACACGCAAGATCATGGTGATGCATAGCAACGAGAGGGGAGAGTATCGTCCACGTACCTTCGTAGACCATAAGCGGAAGTGTTATGAGAATGTGGTTGATGTAGTCATACGTCTTCACGATCCGACTGATCCAAGTATCGAACGCACGGCACCTCCGAGTTCAGCACACGTTCAGCTCGATGACGTCCCATGAACTCCGATCCAGCAGAGCTTCGTGGGAGAGTTCCATCAGCACGACGGAGTGATGACGGTGATGACGTTGCTACCAACGCAGGGCTTTGCCTAAGCACCACTACGATATGATTGAGGTGGATTATAGTGGAGGGGGCATCACACATGGCTTGGAACAATCAACTTGTGTGTCTTTGGGTGCCCCCCGCCCCCGTATATAAAGGAGCAAGGGGGGAGGCCGGCCGACCTCGGTGCGCCCCAAGGAGAGGAAGAATCCTCCTCCTAGTAGGAGTAGGATTCATCCTTTCCTAGTCCTAATAGGAAGGGGGAAGGGGGAAGGAAAGAGAGGGAGAGGGAGAGGGAAAGAGGGGCCGCGTGTAACACCCTCGATGCGACTACAGCTCCCACGTGTCGAGGCACGACTTAGAGACATAATCGCATTGAAGGCATATGTCGCAAGTTAGACAGTCTTCACAACATCCCATGTAATATATAGATAATAAAAGGGGAGATAACATAGTTGGCTTACACTCACCACGTCAATCAAGTACATAAATAGCATTACATCATCCAAACACTCATGGCCCGACTACGACGCCAAAATAAAAGATAGCCCAACATGCGACACGGTCCCGATCACCCCCAACTGGGCACCACTACTGATCATCAGGAAAGGAAACATAGTATCATTGAGAGTCCTCGTCGAACTCCCACTTGAGCTCGAGCGCGTCACCTGGAGCGGAATCATCAGGCCCTGCATCTGGTGTAATAGTAATCTGTGAGCCACAGGGACTCAGCAATCTCGCACCCTCGCGATCAAGACTATTTAAGCTTATAGGTAAGGCAAGGTAAAAATATATGTGGGGCTGCAGCAAGCGAATAGCAAATATGGTGGCTATCCTGTTCGCAAAAGAGAGCGAGAAGAGGAGGCAAAGCGCGAGCGAGAAACTAGAGAGCAACCTGCGCAAACATTACTCCAACACCATGTCCACTTCCCGGACTCCGCCGAGAAGAGGCCATCACGGTAACTCACACGGTTGATTCATTTTAGTTAAGTTAAGGTTCAAGTTATCTACAACCGGACATTAACAAATTCCCATCTGCCCATAACAGCGGGCACGGCTTTCAAAAGTTCAAAACCCTGCAGGGGAGTCCCAACTTAGCCCATGACAAGCTCTCACGGTCAACGAAGGAATAGACCTCCTCCCGAGACGTTCTGGTCAGGCTCGGTACCTCGGTTCTTCAAGACACTTCGACAGGTTAAAACAAGACCAGCAACACCGCCCGAATGTGCCGACTAATCCCGATAGGAGCTGCGCATATCTCGTTCTCAGGGCACACTCAGATGAGCTCTCCATACAACTAAAACCAAACCTCGAGTTTCCCCGAGGGGGCGCTGCACAGGACTCTAGTTTGGACCAACACTCAGAGGAGCACTGGCCCAGGGGGGGCTAAAATAAGATGACCCTCGGGATCCGGAAACCCAAGGGAAAAAGAGGCTAGGTGGCAAATGGTAAAACCAAGGTTGGGCATTGCTGGAAAAGCTTTAATCAAGGCAAACTATCAAGGGGTTCCCATTATAACCCAACCGCGTAAGGAACGCAAAATTCGGGAACATAACACCGATATGACGGAAACTAGGGCGGCAAGAGTGGAACAAAACACTAGGCGAGAGGCCGAGCCTTCCACCCTTTACCAAGTATATAGATGCATTAAGATAACATGGCCATATAATGGTATCCCAACAAGTAAATAAATGTTCCAACAAGGAACGGCCTCCAATCTTCACCTGCAACTAGCAACGCTATAAGAGGGATTGAGCAAAGCGGTAACATAGCCAATCAACGGTTTGCTAGGACATGGTGGGTTAGAGGTTTGACATGGATATTTGGGAGGCTTGAAAGTAAGTGGTAGGCATCGTAGCATTGGCATAGCAAAAGAGCGAGCATCTAGCAAAGCAAAGAGAGTAGTGATTTCGAGGGTATGATCATCTTGCCTGCAAAGTTGTCAGAGTTGACTGGATCCTCAAAAGCAAACTCAACGGGCTCCTCGTTAGAGAACTTGTCTCCCGGCTCTACCCAAACAAGACAAACAAGCAAACGGAACACAATCAACCACGTGCAAAGCTCAAACAATATGATGCAAAGATGATATGCTATGCGGGATGCGATGCGGGATGCATATGAAAGATGTGACAAGGAATGCATGAACCTGGCCTCAACTTGGGAATAAAAGTGTTCCACTGGAAAGATGAGATGAAATCGCTTGAAAACGATATAAAGAACGCCGGAATCGGAGTTACGGTTTGGAAATGGCAAGCAAATCAAATATGACACCGGTCTACGATTTACAGCAAGTAGCCATCTAAATGCAACAAGATGAACATGCTATAACACCCAAACATGGCAAACAAATACATGGCAGGGATGTATTCAAGATGCTTAACAAAAGTCTAGCACTGAGCTACGGCCAAATCATCCATTAACAGGTTCAAACAAGCATGACAAAAAATGCATATGGCAAACAGATTTCAGACTTAGTGAAATTAACACTTGTCTGGAATTTCAGATCAGGTAGCACTCTTCGGAGCAACAAAACTACATGCTACAGGACCTGAACATGGCAAAGTAAAGCATTGCATGGAACTACTCAAAGAGCTTAACAAAAGTCCCTTAGTGACCTTGAGCCAAAAGGGATCAGAAAATACAATTGCAAGCATGTGAACATGGCAAAAACATAATCAGTTCTCAGACTTGGTGAAAACTGGAGCATGCTGAAAACAGATATCAAGTAGACGTGTTTACGAGCTCGATGCACTCAGTACGGAGCAAGTCATGACAATCTAAGCATACATCCATCAAGAATACACAAAATGCAAGCTAGACATGGCAAAAACAATAGCATAGCATGCACGGATCAACTACAACATCCTCGGCAAAATCGCTAACAAGTAGACAATCTGCCGAGATTCACGAAGTAGCAAAAGTAGAGCTCGATTGACTCAAGCTAGGGTGCTCCATAATTGCAACCAAAGACATGGATGGATAGAGAACTACAAGATTAACAAAACATCCTTACTGATCATCCTCAAAAGAGGCACGGATCACTAGGAAACAACATGAACATATGGCCATATAAAATAAACAGGTCAAGGACTTAGTGGAAATGCTAAGTCCCTGAAATCAGCATTACCAAGTGCCTCACTTTGCAAGCTTGTGCTAGTCACCACACACATTACAAAAATACATGGGTTGCACCTCTGGAAAGATGGCAAAACCCTTAACAAAACATATGTAGAGCCTCTGTGATTAAGTCATTTCCAAGAAGCTGACGTTCACCGGGTTCAGACCAGTTGAGAGGGGTACGGCACTTCCTGCCATACAGAATTTCAAATGGGGCCTTGCCCGAACTTGCTTGAAAACTGTTGTTGTAGGAGAATTCAGCATAAGGAAGACAATCCTCCCACTTCATGCCGAAGGAGATCACACAAAGCCTGAGCATATCTTCAAGAATCTGATTGACACGCTCGACTTGACCGCTAGTTTGAGGATGGAAAGCTGTGCTGAAGCGGATGTTGGTGCCCATGGCCTTCTAAAAAGAATCCCAAAACTTGGAGGTAAAGATGCTGCCACGGTCTGAAGAGATCACTTGTGGAATACCGTGCAGAGAGACAATTCGAGAGGTATAGAGCTCCGCCAATTGAGCTACAGTGATTGACTCTTTGATAGGCAGAAAATGAGCCACTTTGGTGAGTTTGCCGATGACAATGAATATAGCATCATTGCCACGCTTGGACTTTGGAAACCCAGTCACGAAGTCCATCTCAATGTGGTCAAACTTCCATTCTGGAATGGCAAGAGGTTGGAGGAGACCAGCTGGCCTTTGGTGTTTTGCCTTCACTCTTCTGTAGACATCACATTCATTCACGAATTGAGCAATCTCTCGCTTCATTCGAGTCCACCAATAAGCCTGCTTGAGGTCCTGATACATCTTCGTGCTCCCAGGGTGGATGGAGAGGAGAGAATTGTGAGCCTCGTTCATGATCACTTTATGAAGGTCACCTTTGGGCACAACAATATGATCCTCGAAGAAGAGAGTGTCCTTGTCGTCAAGGCGGTAGCACTTGTACTTGGGTTGACTCTTGGAAATCCCAATCTTCACCTTTTTCACCATAGCATCAAGAAGCTGGGCTTGGCGAATCTGGTCTTCCAAGGTAGGAGAGACTTGAAGGTTGGCGAGGAAACCTTGAGGAACAACTTGCAGATTAAGTTTGCGGAAAGCTTCACAAAGCTCGAGTTGATAAGGCTTGAGAATCAGACTGTTGCAATAAGCCTTCCTGCTCAATGCGTCAGCAATCACATTGGCCTTGCCTGGAGTATACTCGATACTCAGATTATACTCTTGAATCATTTCGACCCATCGAGTTTGCCTGAGGTTGAGATTAGGCTGAGTGAAGATGTACTTGAGACTCTTGTGGTCAGTGAAAATGTCTACTTTTCTTCCCAATAAGAGATGTCTCCAAGTCAAAAGAGCGTGCACAACTGCCGCCAACTCGAGATCATGAGTGGGGTAGTTCTTCTCATTGGGCTTCAATTGGCGAGAGGTATAAGCAACAACTTTCTTCTCTTGCATCAATAATGCGCCAAGACCTTGGAGAGAGGCATCACAAAAGACCTCGTACGGCTTGGATTCATCAGGAGGAGTCAAAACTGGAGCAGTGATCAATTTCTCTTTCAAAGTGTTGAAAGCAATGTCACACTCCAGAGACCAAACGTACTTGACGTGCTTCTGGAGAAGGTTAGAGAGAGGCTTCGCGATCTTAGAAAAGTTTTCAACGAATCTTCGACAGTAGCTTGCGAGACCGAGGAAGCTAAGGAGTTGCTTCACGTTCTGAGGAGGTTCCCAATTCACAATTGCAGACACCTTCTCAGGATTCACCGCAATGCCCTTGGCAGAGATGATATGACCAAGATAAAGAACCTCATCGAGCCAAAATTCACACTTGGAGAACTTGGCGTAGAACTGGTGTTCCCTGAGCTTATCAAGAACCAAACGCAAGTGCTTGGCATGATCTTCCTTGTTCTTCGAGAAAACCAGAATGTCGTCGAGATAGACCAAAACGAAGTCATTGGTGTAGGCGTTGAAGATGAAGTTCATCATGCGAGAGAAAGTCGGAGGAGCGTTGACGAGGCCAAAAGACATGACAGTGTATTCGTATGAACCATAGCTTGTCCTGAAAGCCATCTTGGGAATATCTTGCTTACAGATTCGAATCTGATGATAACCCATACGGAGATCAAGCTTGGAGAATACTTGGGCACCTTTGAGTTGTTCGAACAGCTCATTGATGTTGGGAAGTGGGTATTTGTTCTTGATGGTCTTCTTGTTCAATGGACGGTAATCAACACAAAGTCAGTCCGTTCCATCCTTCTTCTTCATAAAAAGAACACCACAACCCCACGGAGAAGAACTAGGCCGGATGAGACCCATTCTCTCTTGAATATCGAGTTGCTTCTTCAGCTCCTTCAACTCTTCTGGTCCGAGCTTGTAAGGACGCTTGCACACTGGTTCCGTGCCGGGCTCAAGATCAATAACGAATTCAACTGGCCGGTGCGGAGGCATTCCTGGAAGCTCTTCTGGAAAGACGTCTTGATATTCGCAAACGACTGGAATTTGCGAGATAGCATCCAGTTCACCCTTCTCATTGAGAGAAAACAGACGGATAGTATCATCACGAGCGGCAAAGACAATTACATCCTCAGACGAATGAGTCAATTGAATCTGCCTGGCTGCACAGTCAAGATGTGCCTTGTGCTTATAAAGCCAATCCATTCCGAGAATAAGATCAATATCCGAATCACCCAGAACAATAGGAGAAGCTAGAAATTTGTAGTCGCCGAACGTGATAGTAATATCCGGGACACAGAAATTAGCTGTCATTTGCTTGCCTGGTGACACGATTTGCAAAGTATTTTGTAGATACTGATAGTTGCACTCATACTTCGATGCAAAAGGTTTGGAAATGAAACAATGCGATGCACTAGTGTCAAAAAGAACTTTTGCAGGAATATCGTTAACTGGAAGGTTACCCATGATGACATCTGACGAGTCCTCTGCCTGAGCTGCATTCATCAAGTTGACCTTGGCGTGCTTGGGGTTATGCTTGACCACCGCTGTACTTGCCGACCTCACAGGAGGAGGAGGAAGACGCCTCTGATTGAGACACTTGTTGGCATAGTGACCCTACTGTTGGCACTTGTTGCACGTGACCTCTGAAAGAGGACGGTGGTACGGAGCACTCGATCTTGGAGCTTGAGATGAAGTCTTGTTCTGAAAGCCAGGGTTGGGTGGGTGGGAAGATCCACTGCCACCTTTGCTCTTCTGTTGAAACAGCTGACGGAACGGAGGAGGAGGAAGCCAATACTTCTGCTGCTTGGCCACTTGAGTAGAGGAAGAAGGAGTAACATCTCTGACTCGCTTCTTGGAAGCATCACACCTCAATTGAGCAGCCTCTTGCTTCAATGCCATGTTGTAGAACTCATCGTACCTCAAGGGCTCAAAGAGAACAAGAGCTAGCTGAATTTCTTCTCTGAGACCACCCCTGAACTGGTATATCATGCTCTTCTCATTAGGGACGTCCTGCTTAGCAAAGCGGGCAAGCTTCTGAAACAACTTATTGTAGTCATAGACAGACAAAGAGCCTTGCTTCAGGTTGCGGAATTCCTCACGCTTGCTTTCAACCATGCTCTGAGGGATATGATGAGCTCTGAAATCTTGACGGAATTCATCCCAAGTGATAACACGTCCACCTCTGGAATCCTTGTACTGCTGGAACCATTCTGCAGCTTGATCTTTGAGTTGGAAGGAAGCGAACTTGACGAAGTCCTCAGGCCTGACGTTACTGCACTCGAAATGCTTGCACAGATCCACGAGCCAATCGTCAGCATTGGTTGCCTCAACATAATTGCTGAAGGTCTTTGGCCCGTTAGCAAGGAACTGGTTGAGTGTAGCAGAGTGATTCTGATTGTTGCCTTGGTTCCCTTGGTTGCCTTGATTGCGCTCTTGGAGAATTTGCATGATCAACTGTGTGTTTGCATTGGTTGCGGCCATCACAGCTTGCCATGCCTCCGGAGGAGGTGGAGGTGGTGGCGGATCAGGATTCGGAGTCGTGCGCGTTGGAGGAGCCATCCTAAAGAGGTTGACCACCGTTAGCACATAGACAGATAAAATGAAGCTGAATCCAATGGAATGAAAATTGCAACATACAGTCTTCACATCCGAACAAAATGAACGAATGCATTCCTCTTGAAATGGTCAGATATCCATAAATTGAGAAGCCACTTAGAATTTAGGTAGAGAAATAAATGAACAAGGTACGGATCAAGAACGAATAATCGGTAAGAAATCCCAATCTCAAATCAACTATCCGTGGAAGAAGAACTAGAACTACTAGAATTCCCACCTATGAAACTCCCGAACCTTTCCGGTTATGCAATCAGGTGTTGGGGATACAGGGGAAGCATAATATCTCACCCAATTCTAGCAAATCCTACATCCAGCTGTATCCATCCTTCAACACATAACCGAGAAAAACTTCGGAAACCATCTACCTCAACCTTCGAAAAGCATCCGTTATACAAGTTATGGCGATACTCCCGAACTCCCGCCCCAGTACTGGGTGGCATCGAGGTTATCTCACCAACGAACTGCATAAAAGAGATTTTCGATGTCGGCGTACTAAACTCAGGTATTCCAGAACTGCAACGATAAAAATATGACGACAACACCTCAGAGCTCAACTCCCCGGAACACTTCCACAAAACCCCTGACAGGAGGCACCAAGACAATGTTCTCGTCATAAAACCATCGGAACGATTCCAAGATACCCGCGTGATCCTAAAATTTTTTTTAGTGAAATTTGAGAAGAGAAGAGTCAAAACTCTATGTCAGGATGCCTTACCAGAGCGATGAGGAGACTGGGAAGTAAAAAGAATTCCTAAACTCTCCGATATATAATTCCTAAATGACTCAAAACATTTTTCTAGACACAACTCGGCTGCTAAAAATGATCAAGCAATGGGGCTCCTAAGGTCGGGGAAGGCTCTGATTACCAACTTGTAACACCCTCGATGCGACTATAGCTCCCACGTGTCGAGGCACGACTTAGAGTCATAATCGCATTGAAGGCATATGTCGCAAGTTAGACAGTCTTCACAACATCCCATGTAATATATAGATAATAAAAGGGGAGATAACATAGTTGGCTTACACTCGCCACGTCAATCAAGTACATAAATAACATTACATCATCCAAACACTCATGGCCCGACTACGGCGCCAAAATAAAAGATAACCCAACATGCGACACGGTCCCGATCACCCCCAACTGGGCACCACTACTGATCATCAGGAAAGGAAACATAGTATCGTTGAGAGTCCTCGTCGAACTCCCACTTGAGCTCGAGCGCATCACCTGGAGCGGAATCATCAGGCCCTGCATCTGGTGTAATAGTAATCTGTGAGCCACAGGGACTCAGCAATCTCGCACCCTCGCGATCAAGACTATTTAAGCTTATAGGTAAGGCAAGGTAAAAATATATGTGGGGCTGCAGCAAGCGACTAACAAATATGGTGGCTATCCTGTTCGCAAAAGAGAGCAAGAAGAGGAGGCAAAGCGCGAGCGAGAAACTAGAGAGCAACCTGCGCAAACATTACTCCAACACCGTGTCCACTTCCCGAACTCCGCCGAGAAGAGGCCATCATGGTAACTCACACGGTTGATTCATTTTAGTTAAGTTAAGGTTCAAGTTATCTACAACCGGACATTAACAAATTCCCATCTGCCCATAACCGCGGGCACGGCTTTCAAAAGTTCAAAACCCTGCAGGGGAGTCCCAACTTAGCCCATGACAAGCTCTCACGGTCAACGAAGGAATAGACCTCCTCCCGAGACGTATCGATCAGGCTCGGTACCTCGGTTCTTCAAGACACTTCGACAGGTTAAAACAAGACCAGCAACACCGCCCGAATGTGCCGACAAATCCCGATAGGAGCTACACATATCTCGTTCTCAGGGCACACTCAGATGAGCTCTCCATACAACTAAAACCAAACCTCGAGTTTCCCCGAGGGGGCGCTGCACAGGACTCTAGTTTGGACCAACACTCAGAGGAGCACTGGCCCAGGGGGGGGGATAAAATAAGATGACCCTCGGGCTCCGGAAACCCAAGGGAAAAAGAGGCTAGGTGGCAAATGGTAAAACCAAGGTTGGGCATTGCTGGAAAAGCTTTAATCAAGGCGAACTATCAAGGGGTTCCCATTATAACCCAACCGCGTAAGGAACGCAAAATCCGGGAACATAACACCGATATGACGGAAACTAGGGCGGCAAGAGTGGAACAAAACACTAGGCGAGAGGCCGAGCCTTCCACCCTTTACCAAGTATATAGATGCATTAAGATGACATGGCAATATAATGGTATCCCAACAAGTAAATAAATGTTCCAACAAGGAACAACCTCCAATCTTCACCTACAACTAGCAACGCTATAAGAGGGGCTGAGCAAAGCGGTAACATAGCCAATCAATGGTTTGCTAGGACATGGTGGGTTAGAGGTTTGACATGGATATTTGGGAGGCTTGAAAGCAAGTGGTAGGCATCGTAGCATTGGCATAGCAAAAGAGCGAGCATCTAGCAAAGCAAAGATAGTAGTGATTTCGAGGGTATGATCATCTTGCCTGCAAAGTTGTCAGAGTTGACTGGATCCTCGAAAGCAAACTCAACGGGCTCCTCGTTAGCGAAATCGTCTCCTAGCTCTACCCAAACAAGACAAACAAGCAAACGGAACACAATCAACCACATGCAAAGCTCAAACAATATGATGCAAAGATGATATGCTATGCGGGATGCGATGCGGGATGCATATGCAAGATGTGACAAGGAATGCATGAACCTGGACTCAACTTGGGAATCCAAGTGTTCCACTGGAAAGATGAGATGAAATCGCTTGAAAACGATATAAAGAACGCCGGAATCGGAGTTACGGTTTGGAAATGGCAAGCAAATCAAATATGACACCGGTCTGCGATTTACAGCAAGTAGCCATCTAAATGCAACAAGATGAACATGCTATAACACCCAAACATGGCAACAAAATACATGGCAGGGATGTATTCAAGATGCTTAACAAAAGTCTAGCACTGAGCTACGGCAAAATCATCCATTAACAGGTTCAAACAAGCATGGCAAAAAATGCATATGGCAAACAGATTTCAGACTTAGTGAAATTAACACTTGTCTGGAATTTCAGATCAGGTAGCACTCTTCGGAGCAACAAAACTACATGCTACAGGACCTGAACATGGCAAAGTAAAGCATGGCATGGAGCTACTCAAAGAGATTAACAAAAGTCCCTTAGTGACCTTGAGCCAAAAGGGATCAGAAAATACAATTGCAAGCATGTGAACATGGCAAAAACATAATCAGTTCTCAGACTTGGTGAAAACTGGAGCATGCTGAAAACAGATATCAAGTAGGCGTGTTTACGAGCTCGATGCACTCAGTACGGAGCAAGTCATGACAATCTAAGCATACACCCATCAAGAATACACAAAATGCAAGATAGACATGGCAAAAACAATAGCATAGCATGGACGGATCAACTACAACATCCTCGGCAAAATCGCTAACAAGTAGACAATCTGCCCAGATTCACGAAGTAGCAAAAGTAGAGCTCGATTGACTCAAGCTAGGGTGCTCCATAATTGCAACCGAAGACATGGATGGATAGAGAACTACAAGATTAACAAAACATCCTTACTGATCATCCTCAAAAGAGGCACGGATCACTAGGAAACATCATGAACATATGGCCATATAAAATAAACAGGTCAAGGACTTGGTGGAAATGCTAAGTCCCTGAAATCAGCATTACCAAGTGCCTCACTTTGCAAGCTTGTGCTAGTCACCACACACATCACAAAAATACATGGGTTGCACCTCTGGAAAGATGGCAAAACCCTTAACAAAACATATGTAGAGCTCATGGGCATATCATGCACACAATAATCATGGCAAAAAATGACAAATATCTAAATGGAGTAGCCGATCTGACAATTATCTCAAGTAGCACTCTTCTAACAGCATTTCGGGCATCAAGATGAACTCAAATGAAAATGATGCAATGGAATGAAATGATGTACTCTCTGAGACTAACATTTTGATATGCTATATGCCAAAAACGGAGTTACGGATGCAAAGTTACGATGCGATGAACATGAGCATATGAGCTAGGGTTTCGGGCAAAAAGTCAACCGTCTGGATCTAGATCCAGATCCGGGGCACGCGGTTCGAGGTTCGTCGGCCGGAGTTCGCTCGAGCTCGCTGGAGCAGGGGCTTGCCGGAGAGGGGCCTTGAGAGGAGGAGGGGCCGGCCTGGGAGGCGCCGGCGACGAGGTCGGCGGGGTCGGCGGCGGCCGGGCGCGTGGTGGCCGGCGAGGCGGCCGACGGGCGAGGTGGCGTGGCGGCCGGCATCGAGTGGCGGGGCGGCGCCGGCGGACTCGGGCGGCGTGCGGAGGAGAGGAGCGGCGTGGGGCGCGGTGGAGGCGTGGCCCGGGAGGCGGTGGAGGAGGGCCGGCCGCGGGCTTCCGCGGGCCGCGGCGGCGGCGGGCGCCGGGGTGCCACGTGGAACACTGTGGCTGGCTGGGCACGGCGGGTGGACGCGTCCGGTCGCGGCCGGACGTGTCCGATGACGGCGGAGCTGAATTTTTAGGGTTAGGGGGGAGAGGAGATCCGGATTTCGGGGAAGAGGTCTATATATAGGCATAGAGGGAGCTAGGAGTGTCCAAATGAGGTGCAGTTTTCGGCCACGCGATCGTGATCGAACGCTCTAGATGATGGAGAGGGTTTAGGTGGGTTTTGGGCCAAAATGGAGGGGTGTTGGGCTGCAACATACACGAGGCCTTTTCGGTCCCTCGGTTAACCGTTGGAGCATCAAACGAAGTCCAAATGGTACGAAACTTGACAGGCGGTCTACCGTTAGTAAACCAAGGCCGCTTGGCAAGTCTCGGTCCAATCCGGAAATGTTTAATCCCCACACACAAAAGAAAGCTAGAAATGACCACCGGAGGAGAACGGAGCGCCGGAATGCAAAACGGACAACGGGGAAAATGCTCGAATGCATGAGATGAACACGTATGCAAATGCAATGCACATGAAGACATGATATGAGATGCATGACAACGATAACAACACACGGAGACAAAGACCCGAACCCGAGAAAATAAAATAACTTAAAGCCGGAAACGGCAAGAGTTGGAGTATAAATTGGGTAAGTTACATCCGGGGTGTTACACCGCGCCCCCTCCCCTGGTCCAATTCGGACTCCTCATGGGAGGGGGCGCGCCACCTCCTGGGCTGCAGCCCTCTCTCTCCCCTCAGGCCCACTAAGGCCCAATACTTCCCCGGGGGGTTCCGGTAACCCCTCCGACACTCCAGTTTTCTCCGAAACCATCCGAAACACTTCCGGTGTCCGAATATAGCCGTCCAATATATCAATCTTTACGTCTCGACCATTTCGAGAATCCTCGTCATGTCCGTGATCACATCCGAGACTCCAAACTACCTTCACTACATCAAAACACATATGCTCATAATACCGACCGTCACGGAACTTTAAGCGTGCGGACCCTACCGGTTCGAGAACTGTGTAGACATGACCGAGACTTGTCTCCGGTCAATAACCAATAGCGGAACCTGGATGCTCATATTGGTTCCTACATATTCTATGAAGATCTTTATCGGTCAAACCGCATAACAACATACTTTGTTCCCTTTGTCATTGGTATGTTACTTGCCCGAGATTCGATCGTCGGTATCCTCATACCTAGTTCAGTCTCGTTACCTGCAAGTCTCTTTACTCGTTCCGTAATACATCAACCCGCAACTAACTCATTAGTCACAATGCTTGCAAGGCTTATAGTGATGTGTATTACCGAGAGGGCCTAGAGATACCTCTCCGACAATCGGAGTGACAAATCCTAATCTCGATATATGCCAACTCAACAAGTACCATCGGAGACACCTGTAGAGCACCTTTATAATCACCCAGTTTTGTTGTGACGTTTAGTAGCACACAAAGTGTTCCTCCAGTACTCGGGAGTTGCATAATCTCATAGTCATAGGAACATGTATAAGTCATGAAGAAAGCAATAGCAACAAACTAAAGGATCATCGTGCTAAGCTAACGGATGGGTCAAGTCAATCACATCATTCTCTAATGATGTGATCCCGTTAATCAAATGACAACTCATGTCTATGGCTAGGAAACTTAACCATCTTTGATTCAACGAGCTAGTCAAGTAGAGGCATACTGGTGACACTTTGTTTGTCTATGTATTCACACATGTACTAAGTTTCCGGTTAATACAATTCTAGCATGAATAATAAACATTTACCATGATATAAGGAAATAAATAATAAATTTATTATTGCCTCTAGGGCATATTTCCTTCACCCCCACCTCCTAGGGCGCGCCCTTCGTCCTTGTGGGCTCCTCGTGGGCCCCCCTAACTTGTTCCCGATGCCAACGCCTCTTATAAATCCCAAAAACCCCAGAACAGAACCGAGATCGGGAGTTCCGCTGCCACAAGCCTCTGTAGCCACCCAAAACCAATCGGGGCCCTGTTGTGGCACACTGCCGGAGGGGGGAATTATCACCGGTGGCCATCTTCATCATCCCGACGCTCTCCATGACGAGGAGGGAGTAGTTCACCCTCGGGGTTGAGGGTATGTACCAGTAGCTATGTGTTTGATCTCTCTCTCTCTCTTTCTCTCTCTCTCTCTCTCTTGTTCTTAATTTGGCATGATCTTGATGTACCGCGAGCTTTGCTCTTATAGTTGGATCTTATGATGTTTATCCCCCTCTACCTTCTTGTAATGGATTGAGTTTTCCCTTTGAAGTTATCTTATCAGTTTGAGTCTTTAAGGATTTGAGAACAATTGATGTATTGTCTTGCATGTGCTTACCTGTGGTGACAATGGGATATTCACGTGATCTACTTGATGTATGTTTTGGTGATCAACTTGCGGGTTTGGTGACCTTGTGAACTTATGCATAGGGGTTGGCACACGTTTTTGTCTTGACTCTCCAGTAGAAAGTTTGGGGCACTCTTTGAAGTTCTTTGTGTTGGTTTGAATAGATGAATCTGAGATTGTGTGATGCATATTGTATAATCAAACCCGCGGATACTTGTGGTGACATTGGAGTATCTAGGTGACATTAGGGTTTTGGTTGATGTGTGTCTTAATGTGTTATTTTAGTACGAACTCTAGGGGTTTTTGTCAGACTTATAGGAATAGCCCAATAGATTTATCAGAAAGAATAACTTTGAGGTGGTTTCATACCCTACAATAATCTCTTCCTTTACTCTCCGCTATTAGTGACTTTGGAGTGACTCTTTGTTGCACGTTGAGGGATTGTTATATGATCCAATTATGTTATCATTGTTGAGAGAACTTGCACTAGTGAAAGTATGAACCCTATGCCTTGTTTCTAAGCATTGCAATACCGTTTTCGCTCACTTTTACTACTAGTTACCTTGCAGTTTTTATAATTTCAGATTACAAACACCTTTATCTACTATCCATATTGCACTTGTATCACCATCTCTTCGCCGAACTAGTGCACCTATATAATTTACCATTGTATTGGGTGTGTTGGGGACACAAGAGACTCTTTGTTATTTGGTTGCAGGGTTGCTTGAGAGAGACCATCTTCACCCGACACCTCCCACGGATTCATAAACCTTAGGTCATCCACTTGAGGGAATTTTGTTGTTGTCCTACAAAACTCTACACTTGGAGGCCCAGCAACGTCTACACGAATAAAGTTGCGTAGTAGACATCAAGCTCTTTTTTGGCGCCGTTGCCGGGGAGGTTAGCGCTTGAAGGTATATCTTTAGATATTGCAACTGAATCTTTTAGTTTATTGTTTTATCACTAGTTTAGTCTATAAAAGAAAACTACAAAGAATGGAATTGAGGTTGCCTCATATGCTTCTTCTTTTTAATGTCTTTCGTGAAAATAAGGATTCTGACAGTTGTGCCAAAGTGTTAGAAGAAGAATGCATTAAAATGTTTGGCACTAATTCTTTCAATGATGAGCATGATTGCAATGTTGTTAGT